>NC_044031.1:82237802-82457536 GCF_901765095.1 Microcaecilia unicolor
CTGATCAGGTTTGCTACCTGATACACTGAAACAATGGTAGAGGCTCATTCCTTAGCATCCCTCCAGACCGGCCCAGAATGTGTCAGATGGGTTGTGCACGCCTTCCTTCCAGCAGGTGAAGACTGAGAATTCTGATTATAGAGAGTGAGTCAATAAGAGCCCTTGCCAGCTAGAGAAAGATCAGTATTCTCAGTCTCCCTTCTGGAACATGGTGGGCCCTTCAGTCTCTCTCTTCTCTCCTATTTTCTTTCTCTGTGTTAACATCTGGGTACTTGGAACCTGTTTGTAGAGGCTGAGGTCCTTGAGGATCTATATCAGCCGCGGGGGTGTCACACCCAGGTAACTGGGTCCTTCCCCCCCAAGTCCTCCCTATTGCAGTGAGGTAAGCTGCTTCTGGATGATTTTTGCCTCAGTCTCTTCAAGGGAAGAGCTGTTAAGTCAGGGAGCAGCAGCCACATTTCATAGAAAGCAAAAAAAAAAAAAGTATCAGACAGCTGTAGTGTAAGCAAGCAAGGTGGCTCTCCTTGCTTCTCTGGTATTAGCTGGCCTCGGTTTCCCTCTCAGTACCGGCTCTGCCACTGAGGAGTTTTGTGAAAACAAAAGAGAAAAGCCGTGTTGATGTTCCTTGCTGGCATGGCAAATAAGCTCCAACGCTGCGCTGTGTGTCTACGACAGGGTCTGGGTGCAAGCGGCTGTTGTAAATTTTGCACCGCTATGGAAAGCTCTTCATAGGCAGATCCCTCCCCTTCAGTTTTACCGGCTATGGGGGAGGGGGGGGGGTTAAAGAATCGGCTGTGGGGAAAGATAAGCTGGCGACTCCGGTGGGAAATGCCTCCATTTTGCCTTCTTCCTCTGTGTTAGCAGAGCAGTCTGTTTCTATTCCGGTTCCATCAGCTCAGCCACAGGCAGAGAGTCTTCCTCTTCTCCTGGCAGTATCAGAAGGGGGTTTTCCCCAAGAATTTGTTTGCAAAAAAACAAACCCTTCTTCCTCATCTTCTGTCAGACGGTCTATGGAAGGACAGTTAGTGTCAACTAAGAGACCCAGGGAATCCTGGGATCTGGATGAGGATCTGGGTTCTGATCCAGACCAGGAGATGCCCTCTCTCGAGGAACAAGAATTTTCACTTGGAGGTCATATGGCTGAGGACTCTAGTCAGGTAGATTCAAGTGCTGAGCCCCTTCTCCCGGGTGAGGATCCTTCTGTGGTTAGCGTTTACCACAGAGAGGACTTGCAGGAGTTAATTTCTTTGGTTTCCACTACTTTACATTTTGAAGAAGAGGAGACTCCTTCTGTAGAGGGTTGCAGGGTGGATCTCCTGTTGAAGGGCGTTTGCAAGCCAGGTAGGACCTTTCCTATGAACCAGGATATCAGGGACTTTATTCAAGCTCAGTGGGATGTACCGGATTCCACTTTTAGACCCGCTAAGACTATGGTTCATCTCTATCCGGTTCCTGATGTGGACAAATTCCTTCTGTAACCCCCAGTAGCCTCGGCAGTTACGAAAAGGAATACAGTGCCCGTGGATGGCAGCACTACGCTTAAAGATGTTCAGGATCGCTGTATGGAGGCTTTGTTGAAGAGTAGCTTTGATGTCTCGGCATTGGCAGTGCAGGCAGCCATTTGTGGTTCTTTAGTAGCTAGAGCTTGCTTTCATTATTCAGAGAAGGTGCTTGATAGATCTTCGGATGATTTGTCCGCCATAGATGCTGAAGTGGTTTGAGATGGGATCTGCCTTTTTGGCAAATGCTTTGTATGATTTACTGAGAGCTTCAGCCAAGTCTATGACTTTGGAAGTAGCAGCTAGAAGGTCTCTTTGGCTATGAGGATAATCATTGGATGTGGCTTCTAAGTCTAATCTCAGTAGGTTTCTCTTTTGGGGTTCTCTTTTGTTTGGTGAGGATTTGGAAAAGTTAGTCCACAGTTTGGGAGATACTAAGGTCTTGTGTCTTCCTGAGGACCGGCCTAGGGCGCCTGGGTGTGGTTTATTTTCGAGCTGTGGTTGGGGGTCTCAATTTTTGTCACTTTAGAGCTGGTAGAGTGGCTCCGGTTCAATGGACTCTGTTTTAACGAGGAATCAGTCCTTTCAATGAGCCCGCAGAGGGGGCAGAGACACAGGAGCTTCTTTCCAGTCTCCCTCTAGTCCAACACATCAAAGGTTTCTGGGCCCAGCCTCTAATTCCAGTGGTAGCATGTCTTGCATAGTTTTACTGAAGGTGGGCCTAGATTACCTCCAATTAGTGGGTACTGGAGGTTATTCGAGAAGGGTACGCCATAGAAAATTTGCGTCCTCTTCCAGATGCTTTCCTAGAGTCTCCTTGTCAGTCTTGCATCAAGATGGGTGTTGTCAGGGATACTCTGGAAAGGCTTCTCAACCTCCAGGCTATTTGTCCAGTTCCCTCTGTGGAGCTCAGACAGGGTCTGTATTCCATCTTCTTCGTCATTCCAAAGAAAGACAGTTCTTTCAGACTGATTCTAGACCTCAAAGCAGTCAGTCGGGCTCTCAGAGTCTCCACTTCTTGTATGGAGACTCTTCGCTCGGTCATTGTAGCGGTTCAGGCTGGAGAATTTTTAATGGCACTAGACCTAACAGAGGTCTATCTGCACATTCCCGTTTGATCTATGCATCAACGTTTCTGTGCTTTTCTGTACCTGCAGAGGGACTCCTTACAAAGGAAATTGCCAGTGCAGGAGCGCAGCAGCCTCTTCTGGTGGCTTCTGACATCCAGCCTTTCCCAGGTAATGCCTCTGGATGCTCTGCGATGGATAGTAGTCACCACAGATGCCAGTCTAAAGGGCTGAGGAGCCCACAGTATGCACAGGGTCTTTGGTTGCAGGAGGAGACCTCCTGTTTAATCAATCTTTTGGAAACCAGGGCGATTCAACTGGCGCTAAAAGCGTTTTGTCCCCTGCTGTAAGGTGAATCAGTTCGCATCATGTCAGACAATACCATGGCAGTGGCCTATGTCAATCGGCAAGGAGGGACAAGAAGTTGTCAGTTGGAGCAGGAAATGGCTCAGCTGATGACTTGGGCGGAATCACATCTGGTTGTTCTTTCAGCGGCACGTTGCAGGAGTGGAGAATATTCAGGCAGACTTTCTTAGTCGCCATACTCTGCGTCCCGGGGAGTGGGCTCTTGGCGACGCAGCGTTTCAAGCAGTTGTAGAATACTGGGGTCTTCCGGTCATGGATCTCTTCGCCTCCATGAACAATGCGAAGATGCTGCTATACTTTAGTCGCCGAAAAGATCTAAAGACACGGGCTTGATGCTCTTTTTCCACCCTGGCCAGCAGGTGGTCTTATGCCTTTTCCCCATGGCCACTGATTGGTCATCTAATTCAGAAGAAAGCGACACATGGGTTGCGTGATCTTGGTAATGCCGGATTGGCCCTGCAGACCTTGGTATGCCGATCTTCTGTGTCTTCTCGTTGGTTCTCCTCTCAATTTTCTGAAGGTTCTAGGTCTCTTGGTCAGGGGAAGTCTCTAGCTTCTCATCCGGATATTGTTAGGTTTTTGCGTGGAGTGTGGCTCTTGCCTCCTCCCTCGCGGATGATGTTTCCATTATGGGACCTTAATCTGGTTCTCTCGAAGTCACCCTTTGAGCTTTTGGCTTCCTATACTTTGAAGGATTTGACGCTCGAGGTGGTATTTTTGGTGGCCATTGCCTTGGCTAGGAGAATGTCAGAATTGCAGGCTTTCTTGTCGATCTCCGATTTTGGAATTTGCCAAAGACTGGGTAGTTTTGCGCCCAGTCCCTTCCTTTCTCCCTAAAGTTTTGTCGCAGTGGTTTTGCCTGTGCTCGGTTCTTCCTCTGGGTCAGAGGAGCAGCATTGCCTGAAGTGTCCCAATATCAAGAGGGTTCTGAAACATTATTTGAAAGCTATGGAGGAGTTTTTACAGGCGGATCGTCTGTTTATCCTGATCGGGGGGATCTCGGAAGGGGTTAGCAGCTTCTAAGCCCACTCTTTCTAGGTGGCTTAAAGAGATGATAGCTTTTACTCTACCTCCTGGCTGGCAGACTAGTACCCGAAAGGGTGAAGGCGCACACTACCAGAGTACAGGTGGCTTCTTGGGTGCCTTTGGAGATCTGGCAACTTGGTCTTCCTTGTTTTCCTTTTCAAAGCATTACAGATTGGATGTGCAGAGTCCATCCAGTTTTTGGTGCACATGTTCTCACAACCGGTTTGCTGGGGTCCCTCCCATAAAGATATTGCTATGTTACTTACCACAGTCACAATCTGGGCTGGTCTGGAGGGACACTAAGGAAGGAGAAATTAGTTTTTACCTGCTAATTTGCTTTCCTTTAGTCCCTCTAGACTGGTCCAGACCCCTCCCTTGGATTATCCTGTCTGTTTATTCATTCTCTGAAAGTTAGATTTTTCATGGAGGACTGTGTTGTACGTTTGCTGTTAAATTGCTGTTTTCAAAACATAATAATAATATTGATAATGCTAATAAAATGTGCAGTATGTATAGTTCAAGAGGCGCATAAAGCATGAGGCACATGCTCGTTGTTAGTGTGGTGCTGGTGGCTGCTCAGGTTCACAGATGCACAGAATGTTGTTTTTTTTCTTCGTTACGATAATACTGGATCTTTCTCTAGCTGGCAAGGGCTCTTACTGGCTCACTCTCTAGAGTCAGAATTCTCAGTCTCCACCTGCTGGAAGGCGTGCACAGCCCATCAGTCGCAGCCTGGGCCGGTCTGGAGGGACTAAAGGAAAGCAAATTAGCGGGTAAGAACTAATTACTTCTTTTCAAAGCACATAGACTTACAAAGTTACATATGCTACTATGGAACTTTGTAAGTCTATTTGCTTGAAAATGAGCACCATAATAACATAATGAATGACTGAAAATAGAAGACTAACTGAACCATACAATCTGTTCAGTTACTCCTGTCCGCACTAAGGATATATCCCATCTGCCAGCCAGTGTGATTACATGTAAGATCTCTCCGCACCCAAGATAATTTTTCTCATTTGCATTTGTTCTATCTTGAGCAGATGAGCATACAGAATAGAGAATGACACGGGGACAGAGATTGTCCCCGCCTGACCCTGTGGGCCCTGTCCTCTTCTGCAGAAGCCTTGAACACATGACTTTATATTCAGGTGTTTTTATTAAAGTATAAAATGGAACAATATGCTGTGCAACTGTTTATAAATCATACATAGAAAACAATAATAATGAGCAACTATAATAACCCCCCCCCCCACCACCATCCTCTACCCTTCCAACAGTATCTGACTTCTACTACCTCAAGGAATGCTAATCCACTCTGTTAAAATGTCCAGGGGTACAAAATACAAACCCGTTCTGTATGCCCTATAAAGCATATTTTATGATTTTTTTTTAACCTGTGGATGAATGTCATTAACAATCTCAGGATTCAGTCTAGCTGTCCCGTCTTCCACAGTCCTTCCTACAATAGAAGTTGTCTTCTCAGAAGATGTACTAGTAGCAGGAATGTATCCTTATTCGTTTTCCTCACTTTTTTGTTTCATATTTCTGGTAGCAGGAATGTACGTGTTTGCTTGTTTTTCCCCAAAATCAAAATATTGTTGTCTGTATCACTCAGGAGGGGATGCACTAAAGTCGTCGTTAGAGCCTTTCCCTACCGAATTCCATAGTGATTCGGTAGGGAACGGCTGTGCATGAAGGAAAGGGAATGCAAATGAGCTGCTTGTTGCAGCTCACTTGCATTCTCTAACCCTTCATAAAACCATTGGATAATCGGCCGGTAGAGCATGCGCAGAGCATGGCTCTGCACATGCCAAAGACGTAAAAAAAAAAAACCCCAAGCATGTCCTTTATTGACAGCCTTGCCCCCCCCCCCCCCCGCCCGAGGTTGCCGCCGCTCCCCGCTCCCCCCTGCATTGAAATCAGAACTTTTACGCAGCCCCGGCTCCCCTCCCTTCCTCCCTCCCTTCCTTGAAATGACAGCTTCCCCGCCCCCGCTGCCCCCCTCAGTCTGCCATCGGGCCCTCGCAGCGCCTCTCACCTCCGCGTGAAGGCACTGCACCGGCAGCAACAGCTGATTGCCTCTTCGGACTTCCCTCCTTTGCTCCTGGCCCACCCTCGTCTGACGTAAGTAACCTACCCTGGTGGGGGTTCAGGAGGGAGATCAAAATTGACAGGGTCAGGGTGGCAGAATATGACACATACACTTACGTGGATCACGGTGGAATATCAGCTGGGACCTGAGTTAGTTCAGATGGATAGCAGCAGTCCTTTCAGACCCAGATATTCAGTGCTGAGTCTGAACATGGCCCAACATTGAATATCTGAGTCTAACTTAGCTGACGATGGTCAGCGTGTTTAAAAAAAGTCTGATCACCGCCAGCTGAATATTATTATTTTAGTTTTATTAGGATTTATTTACCACCTTTTTAAACAAATTCACTCAAGGCGATGTACAGTAAGAATAAATCAAACAAAAGCAATAGACAATTATAGCAGTAAATATATTCAAACTAGTAAAAAAGGCTCGTTTCTGACACAAATGAAACGGGCGCTAGCAAGGTTTTCCTCGGAGTGTGTATGTTTGGGAGAGTGTATGTGAGAGTGACTGTTTGAGAGTCTGAGTGAAAGTGTGTGTGTGTGAGAGAGAGAGTGAGTCTGGGTGTGAGTGTGTTTGTGAGAGAGTGTGTGTGTGAGAATGATAGTGTGTGCAAGTGTGTATGTGAGACACAGTGTGAGAGAGAGTGTGTGTGAGACACATTCTCTGTGAGAGTGAGTGTATGAGACCAAGCGAGTGTGTGAGTGACTGTGTGGCACATAGAGAATGAATGTGATACAGTGTGAGACAGAGTGTGTGAGAGTGAGAGTCAGAAAGACATTGTATATGAGAGAGAGAGTGTGAGCCCTGCCCTCCCAATCCATGCCCATCCATGCTCCTCTGTCACCTGGCCCCTCCATTCATCCCTATCCAGCAATTCCCCTCTCTCCCTGAGCCCTGCCTTGCAATCCATATCCATCCATGCCCATCTGTCCCCTCCATTCATCCCTATCCAGCAATTCCCCTCTCCCTGCCCTCCCAATCCATGCCCATCCATGCTCCTCTGTCACCTGCCCCCTCCATTCATCACTATCCAGCAATTTCCCTCTCTCCCTGAGCCCTGCCCTGCAATCCATATCCATCCATGCCCATCTGTCCCCTCCATTCATCCCTATCCAGCAATTCCCCTCTCTCCCTGAGCCCTGCCCTCCCAATCCATGCCCATCCATGCTCCTCTGTCCCCTGCCCCCTCCATTCATCCCTTTCCAGCAATTCCCCTCTCTCCCTGAGCCCTGCCCTCCCAATCCATGCCCATCCTTGCTCCTCTGTCCCCTGCCGCCTCCATTCATCCTTTTCCAGCAAGTCCCCTCTCTCCCTTCCATGACCCCCCCTTGCATCCATGCTCCTCTCTCCCATGTCCCAGCCTGGCCCGCCCTCTTCTCCCCCCCCCTTCGCATCCATGCTGTCGTTTCTCCCCTGCTCTTCTGCTCCCATTGTTCAACTTTACTGCCCACCCTCTTCTCTCCCCCCAACATCCCTTTTTTTTTTTTTTTCTTCTTTTTAAATTTACCTCCGTGGCGGTTCCGGCAGCGTCAGGGAAGGAGGCGGCGCTCCCGACGTCTATAGCCTTCCCTTCGCTGTGTTCCGCCTTCTTCTGACGTCATGACGTCAGAAGAAGGCGGAACACAGCGAAGGGAAGACTATAGACGTCGGGAGCGCCGCCTCCTTCCCTGACGCTGCGCTGCCGGAATTGTTTGTTTTTTTTTCCGCCCTCGACGTCATGACGTTTGACGCGAGGGCGGGGCAGAGACGGCTGGCTGGCTTCACACCACGAATCCACGAACCCTACAGGGAGTGTTTGAGTGTCTTCAGAACGTTGTCTTCAGAACGTTCACGGTGCGTTTTATTATATTAGATAACAATACAAAGTATGGCTTAAGATACTACTTAATTGACTAGGTTAATTTCTTCTCTAACTTCAATAACAATTTGTTCTTTGTGCCTGCTAGCTAAGGATCCTGGAAGACCCCTTGAACTGTGTTTCCAAATGAATGCCTCTAATAATAGCATCTCCATGGAGTAACATTTTTCTTTTTTTGCGGCATCGTGACTTTGCCCAAGAGTTTTTTGGTGCACTGGATATTACTTCTCTTCTCTCTAAAGCTAATTTGTGTTCTGTTAGTGTTGCAACATCATTTCCCAAGGCAGAGAATGTATTTTTCAGGGGTATCTCTTGGAGATACCCTTACTCCACGGGCGGAGGATGGCCGGGAAGCTGTCACTTCAAGGGAGGGAGGAAGGGGGGGGCCGGGGCTGCGTAACAGTTCTGATTTTAATGCAGGGGGAAGGGGGAGCGGCGTACCATAGGTGCAAAGGATGCCTGCGATTTTTTTAATAATACCTACAGTGAAGAACGTCCATAAAGGACGCTCCTGACGAGCGTTTTTGCTCCCTCCCGATTTTTTAAAAAACATTTTATAAGTTTTCGAAGGCCGCGCAGCCCCAACGAGAGGTACAGACCTCTCGTTAGCTTTCCCGGCGTTTTTCAGCGTTAGGGCAAGCGGAAAAGCTTAGTGCATCTCATTTTGATAGGGTTTCTACACAATTTGCTCATCTGCATTCCGTTTGCATTAGCTGCTACCGTGGTCTGAAAAAAGTTTTTAGTGCATGCCAGGGTTTACTACTTGCTCGTTAATGGCTTGTTATTGCCTCATAAAGTTTAGTGCATCTGGCCCTCAAACATTAACAGGCTTCAAAGTAGGGAATGACACTTGAACAAAGTTCATCCCCATCCCCACGGGCTCTGTCCTCTCATGCTCTGTCCATGTCACCATTTCATTCTCTAATGCAGAGCTCCACTGATCCATACCCAGCTGGTCTCTTAGGTCCCCTACTAGACAAAATTGGTTACATAAGTACATGAGTTTATGCTGGGATTTCTTTGTCTTATAGTACTGGCAGCCTGCAAGACGGGCCCGGTTGCTTGTAAAGACTTCTGACATTTGATATTACTATTTTACCTTTAATTTGCAATCCTAACACTTGTTGAATTTTTTGAGTAGGGTATCTTAACATTTAAACATGCTGGGTGGTACTTCTGCTTGCTCTTCGCTTTTGAGTAATTAAAGATCCTCTGTGGTTATCCTTTACAGCCAGAGGTCTTTTATTTTCTTAGCCCCTACCATTTGTTCTGGGAGAGAATGAGTGAGTCGCAGAAAAACAAATTTTGATTCATATGTTTATCAAAATACTTTGGTTTACTACTGATTTACTTGTAAGTATTTTTAAGATATGTATGATTCAGCATGGATAGTGGAGCAATTGTTAGGTCACTCATTCTACTGTTTCTAATAGGGACCCAAGCTTGCTCTTATTTTTCTCTCTCTCTCTCTCCATTTTTCTCTTAGCTTAATTTCTCTTCCCTTTCTCATCTCTCCTCACTCCTTTGTTCTTTTGGCTGTCACAAACCATCCACTCCATTTTTCACTCTGCAGATCCTGTGGGGCTCATTTTTGAAACTGAAAAACATCCAAAAAGTGGCATAAACTGGCAAATGGACATTTTTCTTGCAAAAAACATCCAAATTGCTATTTTTGTAACCCATTTTTTAGATGTTTTTTAATGTTGTTCGTCTGCAGTGCATCCAAATCACAAGGGTGCGTGTTGGGTGGGATTTGGGCATTCCTAACACGCATTTCTGCCATAAACAAAAATATCCAGGATTAAAAGTTGGACATTTTAGTGGAGACCTGTTTTAATAATGACTAAGCCACAAAAAGTGCCCTAAATGACCAGATGACCACGAGGAATAAAGGAATGATGCCCTTCCTTCCAAAAAAAAAAAAAAAAAAAAGATGTGAATGAAACAGTACATACCAGCCTCTGTGACAGCTTCAGATGTTATGACTAATCCTATTAGAGCAGTAAGCAGGTCGATGCAGTGTACTGTAGAGAAGGGGATCCAAGCCCATATCCCACTGTAACAATACAATTGTGGTGGAATGTGTGAGCCCCCCCCCCCCCCAAGCCACAAAAAAAAACCTACTGTACCTACATACAGGTGACACTTGCAGCCATACAGGCTATTGTAGTGGTGTATAGTGGAGGAGTGGCCTAGTGGTTAGAGCACGGGTCTTGCAATCCAGAGGTGACTGGTTCAAATCCCACTGCTGCTCCTTGTGATCCTGGGCAAGTCACTTAACCCTTCATTGCCTCAGGTACAAACTTAGATTGTGAGCCCACCTGGTACAAAGAAATATCCAATGTACGTGAATGTAACCCACCTTGAGCTACTACTGAAAAAGGTGTGAGCAAAATCTAAATACATAGTGGGGTACAGTAATGTTTTGGAGGGCTCACCATACAATGTAGGGGGGGGGGGGGTAAGGGTGAGATGTGTACCTGGTCCTTTTATGTGAAGTCCAGTGCAGTGCTCCCCTAGGGTGCCCCACTGATCTGCTGGGATGTCTGTGTGGCCAGTCTACTAAGAATGCTGGCTCTTCCTATATCCCAGTGTCTTGTTTTTGTGTTTTTCACTTAGACTTTTCTTTTCTTTTTTTAGATAATGTTCCAAAATGATAGACACACTAAGCCCAAAATATCTAGAAAACATCTAGGAAATGGCCATTTTTTTTTAACAAAAAGAGAGACATTTTCAGGATCAAAAACGGCTATGTTCACTACTGGATTTTTCCATGTTTTCCGCAAAACGTCCAAAGTTGGATTTGGATGTCGTATCGAAAATGCCCCTATATTATTTATCTCCTTGCTTCCTATTCCTCCAGTTCTACATTCCTATGTCTTTTCTGTTTTTATCCTTTGTTTCTACGGACTCTCAATTTCTCCATTACCCACTATCTTTTCCTTTTGTCTCTTAACGCATCCTATGCAAAATCTGCGTCCCTCCTCCCCCCAACCTTCATTCCTATCGGGTACTGTAACTCAGAGGTGGAAGCCTGAATATGATCTGTTCCAGCATGGTAAGCACTTCTGGCTGTTGAATCACAATGTAGTGTCCCAGTGAATCTCAAAAATCAGGACCATGACTTGAAACACATTTAACACAATAGTAAAACCAGTGGAGAAAGTATGTGGAGCATGGCTCATGGATTTCTTTCCAGCCTGTGTGTGTATATGTCTGTGTTGTCTCTGATGCCCTGGAGAGGTGGATTTGGAGCAGTACCCAAATAACATGAATAATAAAGTGAAATAATGTGTCATTAAATTCAGCTGTTAGATGTCACTGTCAAGATTTCAAAGAAGGATTTTACAGTTTAACCCCAAGGTGCCACGGTCCGATGGAGGTGGTAGAGACAAAAACTGTGATGGAATTCAAAAGGTGTGGAATGAATACAGAGGAGCTCTATTTAGAAAATAGATGAAGACAAAAATAAATTAAAAAACAAACAAACCTTAAATGGCTGTAGGGGGAATGTGTGAGTGATGTTTTGGATGGCTTCTCCGGTTGAAAAGAACTAAGGCTGATGCTGGGCAGATTTTGTAGGTCTGTGTCTGTACATGGCAATCTGGTTTAGGATAAGCTGGAAAGAGTTTCAGTAGCAACTTCTTTAACTGGAATCAAGGACAGTGCTGGGCAGACTTTTATGGTCTGGGTCCTGCAAATGACAAAACGGATTTGGATAGGCGTGAGTTTTGATGGCAACTCCAGTAGGTGGACACAGACTGGATGGCCCCCGTTCAGGTCTTTATCTGCTGTCACTTACTATGTAGGTATTCTCCCTGTCGGCCAGCTCTTCTCCAGCTGATAATCCGTTTGATATCTTATTTCCAGCCAGTCTCCTTACTCAGGCTCTTTCCTCCCTGCAACTTCCAGCTGATATCCTGGTTCACAATCTCCAGCTTCACCATCAAGGAGGTTAGGAAATGTTAAACCATTATTTATCACAATGAATAGAAAATCTGACTGGGGTTTATCTCTTGTTATACCTCCCCCTTGGTGCCATGGATCCTTTGTTAGAGTATCGGCACAGGACTGTTACTGTCTCATGTGCTCTTGATAGCAACCTCCTTAAAGCAAAAGTTTAGGCACCCCTGGTCAAATTGGTTCAGTGAATCTCTACTGAACAAAAAGCAACTGACATAATCTCTGTGATACAAAGTTAAACCTGACATCTTTCTGCAAATTTTAATGCATAATTACTATTGGTTTTCAGATTTTAACGTATTCAAAATAGTGTGACAGGTGAAAAGTTTGGACACGCTTCCAGATGATTAGTTTTTGCCTTTCAAAAAATAGTGAAATTCAAAATATTTAGTGACTCATTAGGCCTTCAATTAAGTGAAGACAATTCTTCCATAGTTAACAAATGCTTTGACTTTTCTAACCTCTCAGCTTGTGATATTCTTTTTTTTTTTTCAAAAAAGCCTTGTCCCTCTAAGCAGCTGGCTGAACATGAAAATGAAGATAATTCATGCTTAAAAAGCAGGGAAAGGCTATAAAAAAATCTTTTAATGCTTCCAACTAACAATTTTGAATGTCAGGCTGTTAAGAAATGCAAGATTTATTTATTATTTATTTATTTGTTACATTTGTATCCAAGGTAACAAACACAAGAGGGGGAGATTCGCTACAGCTTGTAGAATACAACAGTCATATACAGGCGAATCTAATCATATAATGTACAGGGTGTAAAAATTAGGCAGAAGGGGAGACTAGATCTCAGGTGACAAAACAGCAAGATTGCTGAGATTTCTCATAGAGGGCCACTACTTTCTTTAATCATTGGTCTTAACACCCACCTCCTCCCTTCGTGTGGAAATATATTTTTTTGAAAACCATGTTTTTATAAACAATATGCTTAATCCACTGTGTGTGTCAAAATTTAAAGGACATCCAACTCCACCCAAAACTGTTTCCAACTCCAACTCTACAGCCTTGCTTGCTGCCACATAACCTGAAAACAAGGTTACATAAATACATAAGTATTGCCACACTGGGAAAGACCAAAAGTCCATCAAGCCCAGCATCCTGTTTTCAACAGTGGCCAATCCAGGTCACAAATACCTGGCAAGATCCCAAAAAAGTACAAAACGTTCTATACTGCTTATCCCAGAAATAGTGGTTGGCAAGGTATTCTGTTCTTTGAAATGCTTTACCCTTCTTTATCCACTTGTATCATGTGTGTTGATGATAGAACCACACCATTTCAGGCTTAACAAGGATTTTTTGTTTTTCATACATTACTTTACACAATGACTTTTGTGATGAGGTTTATATTTCCCAGTGCTTTATATCCAGAACAAAATATTTAGGGGTCCTTTTACTAAGATGTGGTAAAAAGTGGCCTGCGGTAGTGTGGGCATATGTTTTTGGTCCACACTGGGCCTTTTTTTTTTTTTACTGTGGCTGAGCAAATCATTTTTTAATGAGCCAGTAAATAGCTGTGTGCTAAAATTAAAAGTTGCACATGGCTATTTACTGCCTGAGCCCTTGCCGCCACCTGTTCACCTGGTGGTAAGGGCTCATTTGGTAATCAGGCAGTGCGCGCCAATGTGGCCACGCTGCCAGGAATGCCACCCATGGTAGAAAATAGAAAATCATTTTCTACCGCAGCAAACAGTGCTTGCCAATTTGGGGTCTGTACCTGGAACGATTGATCAGTTGTAACATCTTTTTGTTTCATTGTTCCGGTAAGTAGTAAGAAGGTGTGGGAGCAAGCTCCGTTCAATCTTTTACCAGCTGTGATTGAACGTGGGAGAAGGCTTCGCCCATTACTTGTTAACGTAAGTTGCTGCAGGAATATTTGAACTGAGAGCTTCCTTGTCATCAAGCAGATGAATCCATTACAAATGGGTTGTGTCCACCTACCAGCAGGGGGAGATAGAGAGCACTGAAAACCATAGTGCCTCTTGGCCAGCTAGCTCCATCTGCCTCTCAGTATTCTCTATCTCCCCAGCAGGGTTGGACGCAGCTTATTCAGCTCCTTCAGAAATCTGCCTGGGGTGGCTCCTGTGCTTTGGCCAGTTGTAGCAAGGGTGTTGTGGCTGGTGGTGCCCACTTTAAAGGCACATAGGTTCACCGTTTCCCTGCCTTACCCGGCCCCCTATGTGGATGCAGGCATATATAGGTTTGCCCTTTCCCTGCCTTTCCCACACTCTTCTATGTGGATGCAGGCACATTGGTTCGTCCTTTCCCTGCCTTTCCCACTCTCCTGAACCTCCGGAGTGCCTCTGTAGCTGTTGCCTCTAACTTTCCTCACAGCGTTAAAAAAAAAAAAACGTGACGCGCTTGTTAGTGCTTCAGTTCTGAGGCTTCCTTCTGTTTGTGCAGCGTGACCGGAGCTCTGGGACTCAGTCTGGTGAGGTAAGAGAGTCTTGTAGCTCCTCCAGGGAGGGCCCGCGATCGGGGATGTTTTTGGCATGAATCCGCCATTTTGAAATTTTCCGCCATTTTCGGCGATGGCGGCGGAGGTTGTTAAGCGCTGCTCACGTTGTGGCAAGCACAGATCTGCAGCGGGGCTCTGTAAATCGTGCTCTTCAGACATCAGGGCCAGCCCGAGCATGGTGAGTGATGTTTCTTCCCGCTTGGTGGAGCTGGCAGCGGGCGCCATTTTGGATGCGCCACATGGCTCGACCCCCGCAGGAGCAGAGGGATCTGAGGCCGGAGGGGAGCCTCGGATGGAGGCTACCAGAGGAGCTGCTTACCCCGGATTGGAACTGGGAGGCCAGGGTGAGCCTTTCTCCCCTGAGTTTGTGTTGTTTTTACATAAAGCGTTCATGGTAAAAAGAGCTCTGCCGCAGATGTCTGACTCTGAGTTGCTACCTGGTTCCCCTCCGGTGGAGAGTGGTCCGGGATTGCTGTGAGGCGTGCTTTCCCCAGACAGTTGGCCGCAAGACTAGGCCTGAAATCTCAAAGGACCGTCTGCTCCTGAGGATGCCTCGCCCACGAGCTTGGGACATAGTCCAGCAGTTGTGGTCGATGACGGCCACCTTGGAAGTGGTGCTATGGGCGAGAGCGCACCTGAGACCTCTGCAGTGTTCCCTGCTTCAACGATGGTCTCCAATATCTCAGGATTAGCAGCGCAGACTCACGTGGCTTCCTGCGGCCTGGCTCAGTATGGAGTGGTGGCTCTCAGACAGCATGCTGTGGCGAGGAATGCCACTAGCGCTTCCCGATTGGTGCCTGGTGGTAACAGATGCCAGCCTGCAGGGCTGGGGAGCACATTGCCAGGGAAGGCATGCCCAGGGTCTCTGGAGACCCGAGGAGTCGGAGTGGTCCATCAATCGCTTGGAGTTGAAAGCGATATTCCAGGCGCTTCTGGCCTTTCACTTGACCCTGGAAGGACTGGCTGTCAGAGTTCTGTCGGACAATACGACAGCAGTGGCCTACATAAATCGACAAGGCGGCACTCAGTGTAGAGCACTTGCGCAGATTTGCCACTGGGCCGAGCTACCTCTGCAGTTTCTGTCAGCAGCTCACATTGCAGGTCAGAGCAACGTGCAAGCCAATTATCTGAGCAGGCATCAAATCGACCCAGCCGAGTGGGAACTGGCAGACGAAGTGTTCCTTCAGATCTGTGCCAAATGGGGGGATGCCCGTAGAGGATCTTATGGCGTCAAGCACAAATACCAAAGTCCTGTGCTTTTACAGCAGACGGAGAGATCCTCGCTCGGCTGGGTTGGATGCCTTGGCTCAACCCTGGCCTCAGGGCCTCCTGTATATGTTCCCTCCGTGGCCCTTGATAGGGCGAGTACTCCTGCGCATTCGGCTTCATCAAGGAGAGGTGGTTTTCATTGCCCCCGATTGGCCCATGCGGCCGTGGTATGCGGACCTCCAGCGGATGCTGGTGGTGGCTCCCCTTCCTTTGCCTCTGGTACCGAACCTGTTGTCACAGGGGCTGGTAACCATGGAGGACGCCAGCCGCTTTGGTCTTACGGCATGGCTATTGAGAGGGCGCAATTGAGAGACAAGGGCTATTCCAACAAGGTCATCTCCACTCTCCTTCAGACCCGCAAGCGTTCCACTTCCGTTGCCTATGCTCGGATTTGGCACCAGTTTGAGGCTTGGTGTGCTGCTAAAGCAATTACACCCATGCGGGCTTCTGTCTCGCTGATACTTGACTTTTTGCAGCATGGTTTACAAAAAGGCTTGGCCTATAATTCCCTGTGTGTTCCAAGTGGCAGCCTTAGCATGTTTTCGGGGGAAGGTGGCTGGCCTCTCCCTGGCTGCTTATCCGGATGTGACACGGTTTCTTAGAGGGGTGCTTCGGCTTCGTCCTCCCGTGCGGGCTCAATGTCCGGCCTGGAACCTGGGGTTAGTTTTAAAGGCCCTTCAGTGTTCGCCCTTTGAGCCGTTTAGGCGAGCTTCAGAGAAGGATGTGACCCTAAAGACAGTCTTTTTGGTGGCCATTACATCGGCGAGATGGGTGTCTAAGCTCCAGGCGCTTTCCTGTCGAGACCCATTTCTGCAATTCTTGGATTACTGTGCCTTCCTTACTGCCTAAGGTGGTTTCAGCGTTTCACCTAAACCAGCCTATTTTCCTGCCTTCCTTTTCCAGAGAGGAGTTTCCGGAAGCCTTTATGCAATTGCACCTTCTAGATGTGCGAAGGGCTCTGTTGCAGTATCTGCGCATGCCAAATGCTTTCAGAATCTCTGATCACTTTTTTGTTTTGTTGTCAGGTCCTCGCAGAGGGTCTCCAGCATCTAAAGCTACTCTTGCTCGTTGGCTCAAAGAAGCTATTTTTTCAGCCTATCTGCTGTCTGGCCGGCCTCCGGCTGAAGCCTTTAAGGCATATTCCACAAGAGCGATTTCCTCTTCTTGGGCTGAAACTGGAGCACTCTCTCTTCAAGAGATATGCAGTGCAGCGACATGGGCTTCTAAGCTCTCATTTGCCCGACATTACAGGCTGGATGTGGCTGCCAGGAAGGATGCGCATTTTGGAGCACAAGTGCTGGCGCATGGTGTGGCTTGTTCCCGGCCCTATCTAGGGATTGCTTTGATATATCCCATTCGTAATGGATTCATCTGCTTGATGACAAGGAAGGGAAAATTAGGTTCTTACCTTGGTAATTTTCTTTCCTTTAGTCATAGCAGATGAATCCATGAGCCCGCCCTGATTGATTGATTGTTTGATGCAGTTTTGGGTTCAGTTTTTCCTGTAGATATGTTTCCTCATTGGGAGAAGTTGGAAAACAGTCTTCAGGATTTCTGTTCTGTTACAGGAGGTTGAGTTCGTCCCTCCTTTGAATTACTGCTCCTGTTCTGGGGCGTTCGTTCGCTGTGAGGAAAGTTGATGTTATTCTACTTTGCGGTGTAACACTGCTTTGGAAGCTTCAAATACTGAGAGGCAGATGGAGCTAGCTGGCCAAGAGGCACTATGGTTTTCAGTGCTCTCTATCTCCCCCTGCTGGTAGGTGGACACAACCCATTCGTAATGGATTCATCTGCTATGACTAAATGAAAGAAAATTACCAAGGTAAGAACCTAATTTTCCCATTGGTGCCAACATGTGCACAAAGGTTTTGTTGTAAGCATGATCTTTGCGCACATGTGATTGTTCAGTTTTGTAAATGAAAGTGTGAACAGTAGTATCAGTGTCTCTTTTCTGTGCCTAATTATGAGCCTTGCAAACATTTATAGGCAGGAAGTTTTTATGAAGCTCATATTAGGTGCTGATGTGTGCTTTTGGTTTTGTTCGAACACATGCACGTTTTTGTCAACCTCCCATCTACCTGCCTTTGAAACTTGCAGATGCTTTCTTCTGGTTGCAAAATATGAGACAACTGGCAGTTAAATCTCAAAAATTGGCATGAAATCCTTTCTGCCCTGGATCTGGTGAAACATTTCTTGCGCTAAGCGCTTGTTAGAAGCCACTGTGTCCTCTTTTGCATTGCACAGAATAGTTAAATATGCTCAGTACCATACAGTTTAGGGAAAGCAGTCAAGTAAATCTCAGAGAAGCAAACGTAATACTAACTCCTATAAAATGAGAGAGCTTGTAACTGTGCTGTTAATATGAATGTTTGGACTATTTACCTGTACCTTGCTACTATGTGAATGTATGATTAGCGTGTAATAAGGCAGACATCTAATGGGGGTCTGAATTTTTGAATGGAAACATAGTTTCACTGTTCGGATGATCCAGTTCTTATTAGAAATATGTCTGGAGGGATATAAGATTTTAAATATACCTAGAAAGGATCATAGGGGAGAAGGGTTGGTAGTGATTATATACGGACTTTTTTTTTCTTTAAAGTATCTGTCCGTAATGAAATTAGTGTACATGAATTGGAAATTATTTCAGTTGATACTGAAGGTTTCACGTTACAAGGTACTGTATGAGGAGGATTATTCTATTGTCCAGCTAAGAAATGGCCCCAAGCAAAACAATTTTTATGATTTTGTAGTGCAAGAGGTTGTAACCTCTAATTATTGTTTTTTTATAGGAGACCTGAGGGACAGAGAAAGTACCTGCATATAATGTACAGCGCTGCATATGCCTAGTAGCACTATAGAAAGTAGTGGTATATCTCGATAGAGAGAATTCAAATGTACAAGAACTGATTTAATTTTTGAGAGTTTTGTATTTATTTTATTTAGATGATCTCACGCAAATCAGAGGTCATCAACTAGATGTCTTTACAATTACTTCTGGATTACAGATTAATTGGATGATTACTGATTCAAAATGGAATCCATTAATGTGGTCTGATCATTATAGATTTAGAATTTACTGTGAGATGGTGGATGATAGGGAAAAGAAAAATCAAAATAGAAATTAGTTTGGACAAGGGGAAAAACTGATAACTGTTTTGAGAGGGCTAATTTGATCTAACAAAATATAGAGGGTGAAAAGGAAAAGACAAAGTAGGAAGTTAGAATAATTATGACACAAAAGTAGTTCAGTGGCAAGTAAGTTAAATTTCAAGTGTGAAATAAAAAAGTTGCTCTGAGATTGAAAGACATATTATTCTTAGTTAATAGGTATTAATAATGTCGATTCCAAAGTACTTTTTAGGATTATTCATTCCTTAACCACATTTACTGACTTGTTACAAGCAGATGTGTCAACCTTCAGCTCAGGATTTGGCTATTTTCTTTTTTAGGGAGAAAATTGAGAGAATTAGAAATATTCCATTACTGACTTTGGATAATATTAGTAGAATGTATGTTGTTTACAATATAGAAACTCCAGCAGACAGAATGTGGGAGCATTTTTCAAAAGTGAGTACAGATCAGTCGGGTGATTTTATTAGCAGATATTCATCTTGTATTTTGGATAATTACATAGTAACATAGTAGATGACGGCAGAAAAAGACCTGCACGGTCCATCCAGTCTGCCCAACAAGATAAACTCATATGTGCTACTTTTTGTGTATTTTCTGTGCTAAAATTTGGCCTAAAACCAGACTGAGATTCAGATAAAATATAATTATCCAGAAAATCTGAAAGTTGCTGCAATCCCATGCCCTCCATCAATTTTGCCAAGAATGGAACTGATGCACATCTGGCACCATTCTACTGATCACATTATCACACCCATTCTACTGATCATGTTTCCTCGCCACATAATTACAACTGTAACCCATCGAAGACTATATATGTGACTACATGTCCATGTAAGTGAAGATTATGTATATGACACAGGCGACTAGGTATCCTCTCTATAGAATTGTAACTGCCACCCAGCTAAAACCATGTATTCGATGATTATTGAAGACTATGTATGTGAATATTCTTACCCACCTTGGATAAAAGCGGGATATAAATGTATTGCATAAATAAATGCTACCACTCTATAATTTGAAACAACAAAGGTTTTCTGACACTTTCTTCATCGATGTGAGAATAGAACCTAAATAATAAGGGAAGGTTTCCTCCGAAAAGCCTAAGTTTAACCAATTTTTTTTTTTCAAAAATAATGTTACAAAAAAACCGAAACAGTAGAACCACAAACATGAACCATCCCTACCCCACTCCCCCTTAACCAATAGGAAGTGCTGCTGCCTATGCATTTAAGATCCTACTGCATACCAAAGGTGTTAATGTGTCCCAAAAAGGTGTCCACATTTGCAAAAAATGATCTCCCTTTAAAGAAGATAAACCTGAAATCCCCTTGCACGCCAGAGCAGAGAGCTGAATCACAGCTGATCTGAAACGTGAAACCGTATGTGAACTGGCAGAGAGCCAGGCTTGCAAAATTGTCTTTTTCGCAATCAGCACCGAGCACTAAGAGAGAGCCTGCATTCAAAAAGCTGAAGTGGTGCTGGAGTCTATACCTGCCTCCAAAACTGAGAGACATGGCGGGCCAAAAGAGTCCAGTAGGCGAGAATGGAAGGACAAGGCCAGAACATTTAGGGCACAGATCATCAGTTTTTTAAAAGTGACTTTGTAGGCCCAGTGAGGAGAAATGTAAAGGCACAACAGAAATTTGTATCACAGTTCTCACAGGGATACACTCTCAGTTAGTGTACACGGTGGTAAGACAGGTCTTCAGCTGATGAGGTAAAGGAAGATCAGTAACCCACATTTGAGCCAGGAGAGCATAATCAATATCCGGGAGCTTGTCACGCAGGAAGACCTTAGGAAACTGGAAGACTGAGCATCCAAATGGCAGATGCAATTTGATGCACATTGGAAAGAATAATCCGAATCATAATTATCTGATGCTAGCGTCCACTTTAGGTGTCAAAACTCAAGAAAAAGACCTAGTTGTCATTGTAGACAATACACTGAAATCTTCTGCCCAATATGCAGCAGCAACCAAAAAAGCAAATAGAATGCTTGGAATTATTAGGAGAGGGATTCAAAATAAGACCAAAATATTATAATGCCAGTGCAACCTCACCTTGACTATTGCGTTTAATTCAATTCTGGTCACCTGATCTCAAAAAACAATATAGTGGAATTAGAAAAGGTTCAAAGAAGACAGTGACCAAAACGATAGAAGAAATGGAACTGCTCCCGTAGGAGGGAAGGCTAAAGAAGTTAGTTACAGTTCCTCAGCTTGGAAAAGAAACAATTGAGGGGGGATATGATTGTGGAGCACGTGAAGGTACAAAGACCGGGGACACTCAATGAAATTATACAGAAATACTTTTAAAACAAATAGGAAGGAATTTTTTTTTTACTCAAAGAATGGTTAAGCTCTGGAACTCATTGCCGGAGGATGTGGTATCTGGGTTTAAAAAAGGTCTGGACAAGCTC
Source organism: Microcaecilia unicolor (assembly GCF_901765095.1). NCBI lineage: Eukaryota > Metazoa > Chordata > Amphibia > Gymnophiona > Siphonopidae > Microcaecilia > Microcaecilia unicolor. Next base: position 82,258,967 of record NC_044031.1, read on the forward strand.
CTGGAGGAAAAGTTATAGTTATTGAGATGGACATGGGGGAAGCCACTGCTTGCTCTGGGATTGGTAGCATGGAATGGTGCTAATTGTGTTTCTGCCAGGGACTTGTGACCTGGATTGGCCACTGCTGAAAGCAGGATACTGGGCCAGATGGACCATTGGTCTGACCCAGTATGGCTATTCTTATGTTATGTTCTTGTGCTAATATCGTAAAGGGATCAAGAGTTGGGCATCTAAGCCAAGCATAGTATTGTAAGAGTCCCAGATGTCTTCATTCAAAGAGGCTATAGGTAAGGTCCTAATATAGTGGCAAAGTTGAGTCCTGAAAGGATGGGTTCCGCTGAAGAGCCAGCTCCTTTGTGTGATAACCCATCTCATCAATTACGTTTCATCAATTACATGATATAGGTAGTGTGCCTTGCCAGCTAGCCATCTATGAAAAATTGGGAAAGTTCCTCCTATGGGAAAGGCTGTATTACCTTCTATAGGTAACAAAGGGATACCTCACTAGAAAAACGATAGAATTTACAGAGCCAGTGCCATGCTTTCTTAGAGGTGTAAGGATAGGTGCAAAATTAGGTGGGACTCACACTTTACCAGTGGGCACATGGAGCCAGCAGCTAAAGTGGAGCGGTCACACCTGAATCTCTGTGCCTGTGCAGGAAAAATACTGAGTCCCTCGGTACCATTCAGTCAGGTGATACATACAGCTGGCTGTGAAAAACAGTTTAATGGTCTAAAGACCCAATTCTAAAGGCTGACCACGCAGTTCGTCACTCGCACACTCATGGTAGACTGCTGGGGGCCTCTTCAGTTTGACTCGATGCCATCCAGATTCAATGTGAATGTGGCCTCTTGGGGGATAGATGCCCTGGTACAGCCTTGGTAGGTAATGGAGCCTCTTTGTCTTTCCTTCTTGGCCTCTCATTGACTAATAAGCAGGATTGTGCGTTATCCTCATCTGCTCTTGCTGGTGGTGCCGGATTGGCCTCTCAGACCATAGTATGCAGGTGTTTGTTGGTAGAGAGCCCACCTCCATTGGCCCAGGGTTAGGGCCTGCTCCAACAAGGGCCAGTAGAAATAGAAGAACTGGATCCCTTTTGACTTACAGTATGGCCATTGAGAGGCGAAGTTTAGAGAAACCCAGGTTTTGCTCCGCTGTGAGTATTTCTCTACTTTTCTCCAAGAAGTCTTCTAAGTCTCTGGCTTATGTCAGGGTCTGGTTTGTGTTTGAAACTTGGTCTGGAGAGTGATCCCTTTCTCCTTGGCGGGCTCAGGTTCTTGATTATTTTAGGTTTGCCACAGCAGGATCTGGAACAGGGGCTAACCTTGAACTCCTTGAGGGTATGTTGTCCATCTTTCCGGGGAACGTGAGAGGCATCTTTCTGGCCTTGCACAGAGAGGTGGCCCGGTTTCTGAAAGGGGTGGTGTATCTGCACCCCCCTCTTCATCCTTCCTTTCCTTCTTGAGATTTCAATCTGGTCCTCAGGGTACTGTCTGATACCCCATTCGAGCCTCTGCATTTTTCTTCCATCAAGAATCTTCCCCCAAGACGGTGTTTTTGTTGACTGTCACCTTTGCTAGGAGAGTCTCGGAATTGCAGGCCCTGTCATTTTGGGACCCCTATCTTTCCTCAAAGGATTATGTGTCCTTTCTAATGGCTTCGTCCTTTTTTTCTGAAGGCGGTGTCTACATTCCATGTTATTCGAGAGGTTTGTTTGCCCTCCTCTATAGTGCAGGGATTGTTGCCAGAGAATTACAGACTTCACAAGCTGGATGTTCATAGGTCATTGCTCAAATACCTAAGGGAGACTAACGAGTTTTGTCTCTCTGATCACCTCTGTACTTTTCCTTGACCCTCAGAAGGGCCAGGCAGCCTTGAATGCCTCCGTTGCGAGGTGGATGAAGATGGTTATTGATGCCACTTATGTCGTCGGAAATCGTCTGGTACCTCAAGCTCAAGGCTTAGTCTACTAGGACTCAGGCTGCTTCCTGGGCAGAGGTCCAGCAGTGTCCCCCGAGGAGATCTGCAGGGTGGCAACTTGGTCATTGCTCCATGGATGTGCTGGCCAGAGTCCTTTCGGACTTTGGCAGAGCTGTCATTTTGGGGAGGGGGGGCTGTCTTTCCCTACCCAGTAAATTTGCTTTGGTGTATCCCATTCATTCAGAACAGTGGAGCTGATGCTAAGAAAGGAGAAATTGTCTCACCTGATAATTTTCTTGTGTCAGCGACACTGTTTTGAAATCCCACTCTTAGAAGACCTCAGCCCCTGTGTTCCCTTTTGTTCATTGAGAAAAAAGCAAATTATAATTCTAATTGGCAGCCATACAGGATTCCTGTGAGATGGGTATATGCAGGGTAGCATGTGTCACCCTGTGGTGTTTTGCTTGCTTGCATATCATTGCAGCTGCAGTGGTCGATGTGGTTGGGTGTGTTGCAAAAAGGGGCTTTTTGCTTGGGCAGATGCATACTGGATTGCTCCAGAGAGCACCACAGTTTATACAGTAATGTCACTGGTAGAATTCAGTTTTCTCTACCTCCATCTGCTTGGAAGGGATGATAACCCATTTGTTCAGAACAGTTTTTTTTTTTTTTGCATACCAGCAAGTCTATTCGGACAGCATTAGCGATCGTCTCATTTTTGTGAGATTCTTTGGAGGAATACCTGTTTCCTTGTCATCAAGCAGATGAAGCCATTACTTATGGGTTATGTCCATCAACCAGCAGGGGAGATAGCACTCAAACTTTCACAGTGCCCTCTTGGCCAGCTAGCTCCACTGCTTCTTCAGTATTCTCTATCTCCCCTAGCAGGGTGGCTGCAGCTTGTTCGAGCTCCAGAAAAATCTGCCGGGAGGTGGTTCCTGGCTTGCCAGTTGTTAACCGGGGTGTTGGAGGCTATAGCAGCTTCATTTTAAAGGCACATAGGTTAGCCCTTTCCTTGCCTTACCCATACCTCTGTGGATGTGGACATATTGCCTTGCTTTCCCTGTCCTTACCCACCAACAGTGGATGCAGGCATATAGGTTTGCCCTTTCCCTGCCTTTCCCACTCATCTGAGCCTCCGGAGTCTTCAATACCTCTGCTTTCCTCACAGCTTAAAAAAAAAAAAAAAAAAAGTTGTGTTGCGTTTTTGAACGCAGAGACGCTGGAACAGAGGTTTTTTTGACCTGATTTTCAGCAGGATCGTAGTTGTACACTAGTTCCTTTGAGGTAAGAGTGTTTTCCAACTCCTCCGGGGTGGGCCCGCGATTGGGGCGATTTTGGCGCGAAACCGCCATTTTGGATTTTACCGCCGTTTTTTGGCGATGGCTGCGGACAATGTAAAGCGCTGTTCCACTTGTGGCAAGCGCAAATCAGCAGCAGGGCTCTGTAAATCGTGCTGTACTGGCGTAGGAGCCGGCCTGAGCATGGCAAGCGATGTTTCTTCCCGCTCTGAGCTGGCAGCGGGCGCCATTTTGCTTACACTGCATGGCACGGCCTCCGTGGACACGGAGAGACCTGAGCCAGGTGGGGCACCTCGAGATGAGGTTATTTCAGGAGTGGCTAGCACCGGACAGGATTTGGGTGCCCAGGGTGAGATTTTCTCCCCGGATTTTGTGCTTTTGCTGCATAAAGCATACATGATGAAAAGAGCCCTTCCTCAAGGGTCGCCTGAGGCTCCTCTGATTGCCCCCCCGATGGATTCTGGCCTGGGACTGCCCAGTGAGGCTTTTTTCCCGGATGCTTGGCCTAAAGATAAGCGCAGAAGGGTTAATTCCCCTTCAGATTGTGGTGCACCTTTTTCCCCCCCCGTGGTCGGGGTGTGAGGATTCGGAGAACTCTGACAGACGTTCTTGGTCTGAGGAACCAGAGTCAGGTGCAGATTTACCACAGGATCTGGATGATCCCTCCGCGGTGAGGATTTTCCACCGTGATGAGCTGCCAGCGCTTATTTCAGATACCCTGCAGGCCCTCTAGATTGAAGATCCTGACAGTGGCATGGCCTCCTCGGGTAATCCCAGGATGGCTAGTACCAAGAAAGCTGCTCGGGCCTTCCCTTTGCATGACTCCATCCTAGAGCTTGTTTCGGCTCAGTGGGCTGACCCCGAGGGACCTTTGAGAGTTTCCAGGGCTATGGGGCAGTTATACCCTCTGCGTGAGGGACATATGTCTCGTTTTCAAATGCCTACAGTGGATGCCCTAGTCACTGCGGTGACAAAGAGAACTACCCTCCCTGTTGAAGGAGGTGTTGCCCTGAAGGATGTTCAAGACCGTAGGCTGGAAACAGCATTGAAGCGGTCCTTTGAAATTGCAGGTCTCACTGTTTGGGCGTCTGCATGTAGCTGTTATGCTGTTAGAGCCTGCCTAGCTTGGCTGCAACAGGCAGTGGCTCAGCTCGGAGATGGAGCGGAGCCCTTCTTGGATGTGGCTCCGCGGATGGAGGTGGCCTTGTCCTTTCTGGCTGATGCCCTTTATGACCTTGTCAGAGCTTCGGCTAAACAAATGGCAGTAGCAGTGGCGGCTCGCCGTCGTCTGTGGCTACGACACTGGGCAGCGGACATGGCCTCTAAGCAAAGGTTGGTGAAGTTGCCTTTTCAAGGACTTCTCCTATTTGGTGAGGAGTTGGAGAAAATTGTGAAAGGCGTGGGTGATCCAAAACCCCAGCGCTTGCCCGAAGATAGGCAGAGGCCTTCCTCTAAGGGCCAGGCGGTCCACTCCTCGTACAGACCTCGCTTCCGTGAAGCTAGAAGGTACCGCCTGGGGCGTTCTGCTGGGTTCACTTCACGTGCCCGTGGTCAGCAGAGGAACTCCTTTCGCTCGGACAAGCGTTCCGCAGCCGGTGGCTCAAGACCAGGAGTTCAGGGGCGACCCTCTCAATGATGGTGCGCCGGCCCTCTCCTCGATGCCTGTCATTGGAGGACGGCTTTCCCTCTTTGTCGAGGAGTGGGCCAAGATTTCCTCAGATCAGTGGGTTCTGGACCTGATCAGAGATGGATACAGAATAGAATTCAACGCCCCAGTAAGAGACGTGTTTGTGGAGTCCCGATGCGGTTCTGCCGTCAAACGGGCGGCAGTGGAGGAGACTTTACAAAGTCTGATTCAGTTAGGGGCAGTGACCCCGGTGCCTCCCGCCGAGCAAGGCTGCGGCCGATACTCCATCTACTTTGTGGTGCCGCGAAAAGGTGGGTCCTTTCGCCCTATTCTGGACTTAAAAGAAGTGAACAAGTCCCTGAGAGTGCGGCATTTCCACATGGAATCCCTGCGCTCCGTCATTGCGGTGGTACAGCCAGGAGAGTTTCTCACATCTCTAGACCTGAAAGAAGCTTACTTGCACATACTGATTTGGCCCCCGCACCAGAAGTTTCTGAGGTTTGCGGTATTGGGAAAACATTTCCAGTTCAGGGCCTTGCCTTTTGGCCTCGCCACAGCTCCCCGAACCTTTTCGAAGGTAATGGTGGTAGTAGCTGCTTTTCTTAGGCGAGAAGGTATCAGGGTTCACCCGTACCTAGACGACTGGCTCATCAGAGCAGACTCTGCAACAGAGAGCTTACAAGCTACAGCCAGAGTGGTCTCAGTACTGCAATCTCTAGGCTGGGTCGTCAATATGGCCAAAAGTCACCTGTCCCCTTCACAATCTCTAGAGTTTTTTGGGGGCCAGGTTCGACACAGTCTCGGGCTATGTGTTCCTACACGAGCTAAGGCGGTGCAAGCTTCAGAATCAGGTCCGTCTGCTCCTGAGGATGCCCCGCCCGCGAGCTTGGGACATTGTCCAGCTGCTGGGATCGATGACAGCCACGATGGAAGTGGTACCCTGGGCGAGAGCGCACCTGAGACCTCTACAGTATTCCCTACTCCGGAGATGGTCTCCTATTTCTCAGGATTACCAATGCAGACTTACTTGGCTCCCTGCGGCCCGACTCAGCATGGAGTGGTGGCTCTCGGACAGCATGCTGCGGCGAGGAATGCCGCTGATGCTCCCCGTTTGCTGCCTAGTGAAACAGATGCCAGCCTGAAGGGCTGGGGCGCACACTGCAAGGGGAAGTGTGCCCAGGGTCTATGGACACCCGAGGAGTCGGAGTGGTCCATCAACCGCCTAGAGTTGAAAGCGGTGTTTCAGGCGCTTCTGGCCTTTCAAGTGACCCTGGAAGGATTGGCTGTCAGAGTGATGTCGGACAACATGACAACGGTGACCTATATAAATCGACAAGGCGGAACATGGTGCAGAGCACTAGTCGCGCAGGCCGAACTGATTTGCCACTGGGCCGAGCTGCATCTTCAGTGTCTGTCGGCAGCTCATATTGCAGGTCAGAGCAATGTGCAGGCCGATTATCTGAGCAGGCATCAGATCGATCCAGCAGAATGGAATCTGGCAGACGAAGTATTCCTGCAGATCTGTGCCAAATGGGGCAAGCCCGTGATGGATCTAATGGCGACAAAGTCGCCGTGCTTCTTCAGCAGACGGAGAGATCCTCGCTCGGCGGGGTTGGATGCCTTGGCTCAACCCTGGCCTCCGGGTCTACTTTATGTGTTTCCCCCATGGCCCTTGATAGGGCGCCTGCTGTTGCGGATTCGACTGCACCCAGGAGAAGTGGTCCTCATCGCCCCGGATTGGCCAAGGAGACCTTGGTATGCAGACCTCCAACAGATGCTCCTGGAGGCTCCTCTGCCGTTACCTCTGGTACCGAACCTGTTGACTCAGGGACCGGTAGCCATGGAGGACGCCGGCCGCTTTGGTCTTACGGCATGGCTATTGAGAGGGTGCAATTGAGGGATAAAGGTTATTCCAATAAAGTTATTTCCACTCTCCTGCAATCCCGCAAGCGGTCCACTTCCGTGGCTTATGCCAGGATTTGGTGCCTGTTTGAGTCTTGGTGTGCTTCCAGAGCCATTGCTCCAATGTGGGCTCCTGTCTCGCCGATTCTGGACTTTTTGCAGGAAGGTGTACAAAAAGGCTTGGCCTATAATTCCCTGCGGGTGCCGGTGGCAGCGTTGGCCTCCCTTCGTGGTAAGGTGGAAGGCGTGTCTTTGGCTGCTCACCCGGATGTGGCACGGTTTCTTAGAGGGGTGCTTCGGCTCCGACCTCCAGTGCGAGCACCCTGTCCAGCTTGGAACCTGGGGCTAGTTTTGAAAACCCTGCAGGCATCTCCTTTTGAGCCGCTTCGGCGAGCATCGGAGAAAGATTTGACACTGAAGGCCGTTTTTCTGGTGGCCATTACCTCGGCGAGACGGGTGTCAGAGCTCCAGGCGCTGTCCTGTAGAGACCCATTTCTGCAATTTTCAGAGTCCGGAGTCACGGTTCGGACCGTGCCTTCCTTTATGCCTAAGGTGGTTTCAGCCTTTCATCTAAACCAGCCTATTTTCTTGCCCTCTTTTTCAGAGGAAGAGTTTCCAGAATCTTTTGGGCAGCTGCACCTTTTGGATGTGCGCAGGACTCTGCTGCAGTATCTGCGAGTTACTAACTCTTTCAGGACTTCTGATCATCTGTTTGTTTTGCTATCCGGTTCTCGCAGAGGGTCTCCAGCGTCTAAAGCCACTATTGCCCGCTGGCTCAAAGAAACTATCTTTTCAGCTTATCTGCTGGCCGGCAGGGTTCCGCCTGTACCCTTTAAGGCACATTCTACTAGAGCGATTTCTTCCTCTTGGGCTGAAACTGGAGCACTCTCTCTTCAAGAGATATGCAGTGCAGCAACATGGGCTTCTAAGCGCTTTTTTGCCCGACATTACAGGCTGGATGTGGCTGCCAGGAGGGATGCGCGTTTTGGTGCACAAGTGCTAGCGCGTGGTGTGGCTTGTTCCCACCCTATCTAGGGATTGCTTTGTTACATCCCATAAGTAATGGCTTCATCTGCTTGATGACAAGGAAGGGAAAATTAGGTTCTTACCTTGGTAATTTTCTTTCCTTTAGTCATAGCAGATGAAGCCATGAGCCCTCCTTGTATGATTGTCTGTATGCTGTGAATCTGTTTTTCAGGTTCTGTTCTAATTTCCTGAAGTTCCTTCCTTGGGAGAAAGTTGGAAAACAATCTTCAGGATTCATGTTCAGTTTAAATTTAGGAGGATGTGTTCATTCCCTCCGGGAGGCGCGTGTGTTCCCGTCCAGTTCTATAAATAGGAGGATGAGTTCATTCCCTCCAGTGTGTTGGGAGGATGTGTGATTCCCTCCAGGAGGCGCGTGTGTTCCCCTCCACTTATACAATAAGGAGGATGAATTTATTCCCTCCAGGAGGATGTGCATTCCCTCCTTTATGAGTTCATGCCCTTGTGATGGGCCATTGTTTGCTGTGAGGAAAGCTCTTGTGATTCCCATTGCGGTTTGCCATACTGCTTTGGAAGCTTCAAATACTGAAGAGGCAGTGGAGCTAGCTGGCCAAGAGGGCACTGTGAAAGTTTGAGTGCTCTCTATCTCCCCTGCTGGTTGATGGACATAACCCATAAGTAATGGCTTCATCTGCTATGACTAAAGGAAAGAAAATTACCAAGGTAAGAACCTAATTTTCCCATATGCCAATCTGAAGACCCCTGAAGAAGGCCCTTTCGGCCGAAACACGGACCGTGTTGGGTCGTAATAAATTATTTTGGTTTCCAACATCTGTGGCTTCAGTCTGGTCCTTCTGGATATCTTCCGCTTGTTTTGTTGTTTTCTTGTGTTTTTTGCGGGAGATTTTGGACTCTCTCTGTTGTTTTTGACAAAAGAAAAGAAAATTATCTGATAAGACATAATTTCTCCTTTTACTGTTTTGGGATCTTGCCAGGTACTTGTGACCTTGATTGTTCACGGTTAGAAACAGGATGCTGGGTTTAATGAGCCATTTTGTCTGTCCTATTATGGCAATGCTTATGCTCTTAAGTAAGGCTAGAGAGTGGGAATTCAACCATCAAACCTTTGATGATGCAAACCATGGATTTGATGGCAACAACTCAGAATGCCAAGGCACCAAGATTCTTCAGCAGATGGAAAGCAAAAGGATCTAGGGGAATAGATGGCCTAATGACAAGCTCCTCTATATTTTTACCCCTGGCTTTTAATAGGCAGGATGCTTGCAGCATGTCTCCATCCACACAGGATGTGTAATCCTGGGGGCCCTGGATTGGCTGAGGTGCCTCTGGTATGGGAGCCTGAAGAGGCTAGCAGTAGCGGAGTTTGTCTCCCATAGTTTGAGGCTACCATAAGAGACACTGATAAGAGATGAAAGACCTATTTCTTTCCTACCATACTACCTGCCTCTTGAAAGGGCAAAGCTAAGGAAGTTGGGGCTCTCATCCTAGGTAACTGAGACCATGCTGAAAGCTAGGTCTACCTCCCTGGCATCTATCAGGATCTGGAGGATTTTTGACTCCTGGTGCAGGTCAAAGCATGTTTCTCCATAAAAGGGTCAGATCCTAGACGTTTTAAATAGTACTTTCTCCAGGCTGGGTTTAAGATGGGCTTGGAATTTTAACTCTTATTATGTACACTGCATGGCCATGTCATGTTATTTAGAGGGGGCCTGCAACACACAGGAAGGTGATGCATTTTCCTGTTGGGGGGGGGGGGGGTGGCATCAAGCATGGCTGGCCTTGAATTTGGTCCTCATTGCTCCTGCTCCAGGAGTACTTTTTTTTTAACCTCTCGGGGCACTTTCTTGCCACCATTCTGGTATCTATAAAATTGGCTAGAATGGTCTCTGAGCTCAAGGCCCTTACCTGTAGATATCATATCTTAACAATGAGTAAGGATTCGGTGACTTTGCACATAGTACCATCCTTCTTGCCAAAGGTAGTTTCACCCTTTCATTTTAACCAGAAGATTGAGTTCCAAGTCTCATGAATCATATGGCTGAGCAAATTAGCATGGCGCTGCCTTTAGAATGGCAGTCATGGAGATCACATGGATTCTTCCTGCTGCAGATGATGAGGGTATCTTCCACTGGTTTGAACTGGCCTGATGTGGACAAAGAGGAAGGTACAGTTATTGATTAGTGAAGTAGAGAGAATATACAATGGTTTATTAAATAATTTATATGTTAGCTTCCAAACATTGATAGAATGAGCTATAATGTGGTTTCTGCATATAGCTGTTACAGGGTGTAGATTTACTGATCAACCTTTGCTGAAAATGTTAAACCAAGCCAACTTCTAAGGAAACCCATTGTGTCTTGTCAAATAATGTAGCTTCAGGGTTGGCAAAGCTGTCACTACATAACTTTGCTAAACCTTAAGAGTATCTAGTTTAAACGATGGAACTTTCCTATTTCAGACAAAACTGAATATGAAATTATTTCTAATTCAGTCAGCCAAGAAAAATGGGGGAATTGCACCAATTTTCTCTGTAGGTTTTTTGCTTTTGTATAAATGTAGTAAAGGGTGCTTTACAAAGATCCAGCAGTTTATAAACTGCCAACCCCCCCAGATGTTTGTCTTGCTGCTTTTATGCATGTCTGCAGTGATAACAAAATAGTTTTGATTTAGAAAAATTAATCTTGTATCCAGAAATCTGATTTAAAATACATAGTAACATAGTAGGTGATGGCAGAAAAAGACCTGTATGGTCCATCTAGTCTGCCCAACAAAATGAACTCATATGCGCTACTTTATATGTATACCTGACCTTGATTTGTATCTACCATTTTCAGGGCACAGACCGTAGAAGTCTGCCCAGTACTAGCCCTGCACCCCAGACACCGGTGGTGCCACCCAATCTCCACTAAGCTTCTGAGGATCCATTCCTTCTGAACAGGATTCATTTATGTTTATCCCACGCATTTTTTAATTGTTACCGTTTTCATCTCCTCCACCTCCGTGGGAGGGCTTTCCAAGTATCCACCACTCTGTCTGTGAAAAAATACTTCCTGACATTTTTCTTAAGTCTGCCCCCCTTCAACCTCATTTCATGTCCTCTAGTTCTACCGCGTTCCCGTCTCCGGAACAGGTTTGTTTGCGGATTAAGTTCAATTCCTGATTAGTAAACATTTAAGAATAACAGCACATCGTTACTGTGGCAACAGATCTAAACTCTGAGATATTAAGTGATTTCCAGTGCAGGCCGTACGTATTCTCACAGCCCGGTGCGGACTCTGACTAGTGAATAGATGTTAGTAGGAATTTCTAGCAGCTTCCCACCCGACGAGCGAGAGCTGGTCTCAGTCATGTAATATAGCTAAAGGAATACAACTCCTAGGGGAGGTGGGAGGGTATACGTGAATACTTGACCTGCTGTCCTCGGAGAACACCTGCTACAGGTGAGTAACTTTGCTTTCTCCGAGGACAAGCAGGCCATACGTAGTCCCACATGTTGTAATCCCTAGCTACCAGGCTTACTGAAAACAACAATGCCAGGACAATAGGGACTTGAAACGAGGCCTCAGTCAATTAACCTAAAAGTATACACACACTAGTTGTGAAGGTGCAACCTGGAACTCTTAACAAAACTGGGCCTAGGAGGGTTACATTTCAGGAGTAGCAATATATTTTCCTTTGAATCTACACAGCTCGAAAGGTTTATGCAAGAACATGAGACATGATTGTGCTGATTAGTGATTTTGTAATTTATAATAACATGGCATGTAGATTGTGTGTAGATTAAGTTATCTTTATTTTCTTTGAAATGTTTTATTGTAGCTATTTAGCTGGTTAATGTGTTTAGTCTTTCTCCTTTCTTGATGTGGGCTAATTGAGACTTGTTAAGTATCCTTGGCGTTATAGTTTTTTCCATTAATAGTTATTTCTTTTCTTATTTCCTTTGTTATAATTGTGACATGTATAGTTTCTAAAAGCAAATTGAAAAATACCCTATGTAACTTCTGCACATACCTGCTGCTCAAGTTAGACAGCAGCTATTTTATAAAATTATCCTCTGTACTGTTTTGAACTTTGGTTCCTTTCTGTGAATAGCTTTGTCCTCCTTGTGCCTGCAAAATCCCTATTTCTATTTTAAAAACTTGAACATAGAGGTTTTGTTATAATCTTATAAGTTACATAGGGGCTCATTTTCAAAGCACTTAGCCTTACAAACTTTATATGTATACAAACTTTGTAAGGCTAAGTGCTTTGAAAATACGCCTCTATACTGTACGTGAGATTTATAAGTTGAAGCTTGACTTACCTTCTTTAAAGAGAGTCCATCAAAAACCCCCCAGATTGAATAGTCATTTTCTTTCCAGGGAGCGAGAATTTGGAATAGTCTCCCAAGGCAGATTAGGGAATTGCTGTCTTACTCATCCAGAAAGCATTAAAACCTACTTCTTCTCAAATTCAGTATCTGATTGATCATATTTTATAATTTTATTAGTTTTAATATTGCACTTCCCTCTATTGCCAAGGTGCCAAGGTCTCTATTTGTAATCCGGTTTGAATCCTTATTTAATGGATTTATCGGAATATAAGATTGAAATAGAATTTAGAAAAATGGTACTTTAGTGTGATTGTGTTTACCTGAATGTTCAGCTGAGGCTCTGTACCAGTGGGTGTGCATAGAGTGTTTATGCCCTTGAGATGAGAAAAACGTGAAATAATACAAAGAAACCAAAATCTCTGGTTTGTTCTTTCTGGCTGTGTTTTCTACTTACTCGCCGTCTCTTGTGCCCATTTGAAGAGCAGGCTTAAGAGACTATACACATTCACTGATTGGCCCATTGCAGGTGACAGGTGAAAGAGCCTCTGGGGTCTGAGACTACTTTGTAAGTGCAATAGCAGAGGCCAGTAAATGAGGTCGCTACAGTACTGTTTCTCAGGGGGAAATGGATTTCACAATTTTTTTATTTTTAGGTGATCTTATCTTTTTTTTATTTTAAGTATTAATGGCTGTTTTAAATCTTAGAAAATTTTCTTGATTAATAAATCTTGTATTCATTGAGGGCTTCTCTGCATTTTCCAAAAAGTGAAGACAAATGTTATGTGAAATAAGCACTGAAAGCTGGCTTGTATTTGCGGATTAGCACCCATCTGTTCTGCTGTTCTCTTTCATCCTCTGGGAAGACATCTTTTGCTATGGGCTCAAAAGGTAGACACTTGGTTTGAAATTTGATCCTTTTTGTTGTTGTGTTCTTCTGCAGTTGAGTGTTTGTGCTTGTTCTTATATTGCATTTGTAAGAGCAGCAAAGCAAAACAAATGTCACCCATCATGCTCCTTTTTCCCTTTTTGAATGCAATTTTTTTTCTGTGTCTGTTTAATAAAATGTGATATTTTGGGGACCGTGCATAGGAAAAACGTTAGTAAATTTCTCTTATGAAATAGATCAAGAATGTGTAACTGGTTCTTCAGGGCATTTATTTGGGCTCTTGTGCTTTTGAACGTCAAAATGTGACAGTAGAGCTAGAACAGAATTGTTAAAGGACAGTTTTCAAAGCCAATTTGCTTGTGACCTGGCTTGGTCACCATTGGAAACAGGAAACAGTTTAGATCTGACCCAGTATGGCAATTCTTATGTTTTTATTTACATGTCTGAAAATTGTGCTGCTTATATTGCTAAAAGTACACATGGACTTGCATACTGCACATGTTTTTAGAGGGATTGTAGTAGTCTGGTTTCATGTTTAGGTCAGGGGAGTACAAACTATATCATACATTGTTTCAAATTGCATGCCCTGTTTTGCCACTTCTCAACTGCTGCATAAAAAGGTGGAAAGTATGTGGGCGCTGAGCAAAATGTTAAGACTACCCAGATTAGCAGTTTTGTAGAACATACATTAAATATATTACTGTATTGCCTTCATTAATGGTCTAGACCCAACCCCTGGTGAATACCCTGCTGACCGAATATGGTCAAATTTCGCCCCCCTCAGCGCCGATACAGTCACCCAGATGATTAAAAAATATTCCAGTAGCCACTGTCAACTAGACACATGTCCTAGCTACCTAATACAATCTGCCCCCCATCGCTTCATAACAGATCTCACATCCCACTTAAACTTCATGCTACAGCAAGGTACCTACCCCAAAGAAAAAGGCAACATCCTGCTCACCCCAATTCCAAAAGACACCAAGAAACAAACAGACAACATTACCAATTACCGCCCAGTAGCATCTATCCCTTTGGTAGTCAGACTAATGGAAGGTCTGGTGACCAAGCAACTCAACGACTACATAAACAAATTTACTATACTACATGAGTCACAATCAGGATTTTGACCCCTACACAGTACTGAAACAGTACTACTTATTCTCCTACCCAAATTCAAGCAGGAAATAGCAATAGGCAAAAGCATTCTCCTCCTCCAATTTGACATGTCAAGTGCATTCGACATGGTCAACCACAACATACTACTAAGAGTTCTAGAATACTTCGGAATCGGTGCATCAATACATCATACATCCACTTATAATCTCCCATCCCCCATAATTCAACACTACTCATACACTGACTCATAGAAATATGTACACCATATGCCTTTGTGTCTTAACACTGCCCTTAAGCTTCATGTTGACGTCCCATTGTGATATTCCTAATGATAATTCGATTATCTCGCATAACTTGTACAATATAACCCATAACCAAGTTGTAACAAATGTATTTTCATTATTCTTATCTTATTGTAAGCCACACTGAGCCCGCAAAGAGGTGGGAAAATGTGGGATACAAATGCAAACAATAAATAAATAAATAAAAACACTCTCAACTGGATCAAGGGCTTTCTAACCACAAGAACATATCAAGTGAAATCAAAATCAAACATATCACCATGGAAACCAGACTGCAGAGTGCCGCAGGGATCACCACTATCACCGATCCTTTTCAACCTCATGATGACACCACTAGCCAAGACCTTATCCACCCAAGGCCTTAACCCATTTATCTACGCTGATGACGTTACATTATATATTCCCTTCAAACATGACTTGGCAGAAATCACCAACAAAATCAAACTCAGCTTAAACACCATGAACTCATGGGCTAACGCATTCCAACTAAAACTTAATACAGAAAAAACACACTGTCACATCTCATCACAATACATTACACGCAAACCCATAAGCATCAACACCCCAGGATACACCCTCCCTATATCAGACAGCCTGAAAATTCTCGGAGTAACAATTGATTGTAACCTCTCACTTGAGACCCAAGCGAAATCTACCATAAAGAAAATGCTTTTCTCAATATGGAAACTCAAATGCGTGAAACCATTCTTCCCGACGGAAATATTTTGAAACCTGATACAAACAATGGTACTAAGCCATGCAGACTACTGTAATGGAATCTATGCGGGATGCAAAGATCAAATCATAAAAAATACTTCAAACCGCCCAAAACACAGCAGCCAGACTTATATTTGGAAAAATGCATTTTGACAGCGCCAAACCACTCAGAGAAAAACTGCATTGGCCACCAATCAAAGAACGAATCACGTTCAAAATCTGCATGACTGTTAATAAAATCATTTACGGCGAGGCACCTGGATACATGACAGACCTCATTGACCTGCCAACCAGAAATACCACTAAATCTACACGATCATACCTAAACCTCCGCTACCCAAGCAACAAAGGACTCAAATATAAATCCACCTATGCATCCAGCTTTTCCTACTTAAGCGCACAACTATGGAATGCACTGCCAAAAACAGTAAAAACTATGCCAGACCACCTTAATTTCCAGAAATCACTAAAATCGGTCCTTTTCGGAAGAGCATACCCCACCGAACCAACATAAAAAAACATGGACACATGTGACACAATGCAACCAAAGAATGTAAAGGACATTACCTGACCCTTCCTCCTCCCTCCCTTTCTAAGCTCCCCCAATCTACACCTACCTTACATGTACCTTATCTATCACAACATCACTTGTAGTCATTCGTACCATGTATCTGTTCAGATCGGAATCGGCTAACGTCGTTAACGGCAATATGTAAGCCACATTGAGCCTGCAAAAAGGTGGGAAAATGTGGGATACAAATGCAACAAATAAAAATAAATAAATAACCTAGTATGCTATCATATGGAGCTGGAGTTTGATTTGCTTTATTACTGACTGACTGGCTGTATGTGCTAGATAGTGTTGGAAGTACAGCAGAGAGAGTACTCAAAATGTAGTAATCAAATTGTAGTTCTACCCCCTCAAATTCTGTTTGTTTGTATTATGTTATTTTATTTATTTATCTTTGAGATTGTAAACCGCCCTGAAGGCTGCCAAAGGGCGGGGTAATAAATTCTAAATAAACTTGGAAACTTAAGAGAAAGGGTGGGAGAATGTATATAAGTAAGATTTAGGTACTGCAGTTCTTCCAAGATAGTACAGTCCTTAAAACGCTTCCTTCTGTCTGTGCAGCGTGACCAGAGCTCTGGAACTCGGTCTGGTGAGGTAAGAGAGTCTTGTAGCTCCTCCGGGCAGGGCCCGTGATCGGGATGTTTTTGGCGCGAATCCGCCATTTTCCGCCGTTTTCGGCGATGGCTGCAGAGGTTGTTAAGTGCTGTTCACGTTGTGGCAAGCGCAGATCCGCAGCAGGGCTTTGTAAATCATGCTCTTCAGACGTCAGGGCCGACCCGAGCATGGCGAGCGATGTTTCTTCCCGCTCGGAGCTGGCAGCGGGTGCCATTTTGGATGCGCCGCATGGCTTGGCCCCCGCAGGTGCGGAGGGGTCTGAGCCCGGAGGGGAGCCTTGGATGGAGGCTACCAGAGGGGCTGCTTACCCCGGATTGGAACCGGGAGGCCAGGGTGAGCTTTTCTCCCCTTGGTTTGTGTTGCTTTTACATAAAGCGTTCATGTCAAAAAGAGCTCTGCCGCAGATGTCTGACTCTGTGTTGCTACCTGGTTCCCCTCCGGTGGAGAGTGGCCCGGGATTACCGTCAGGCATTTTTTCCCCAGACAGTTGGCCGCAAGACAAGTGCAGAAGGGTAAATTCCCCTTCAGAAAGTGGCACCCCCCCCCCCCCCCCCTGTTTTTGCCTATTGCTATTTCCTGCTTGAATTTGATTCTGAGGGGTCTGGCAGGCCTTCATGGTCCGAAGAGCCAGAGGAAGGTGTAGGATTGCCACTGGATCCAGATGATCCCACTGCGGTTAGGATTTTCCACCACGAGGAGCTGCCAGCGCTTATTTCTGATGCCTTGCAGGCCCTCTCTATTTAAGATCCTGTGATGGGCGAAGCCTCCTCTGGTAATCCGAGGATGGCAAGTACTAAGAAGCCTGCTCGAGCCTTTCCTTTGCATGACTCCATCCAAGAGCTTATTTCGGCTCAATGGGCTGACCCTGAGGGGCCTTTGAAAGTTGCCAGGGCAATGGGGCACTTATACCCTCTCAGTGAGGAGCACTTGGCACGTTTGGCTGTGCCTAAAGTGGATGCCCTAGTCACGGCTGTGACAAAGAAGACTACCCTCCCAGTAGAGGGAGGGGTCGCTCTGAAGGACATGCAGGACCGACGTCTGGAATCAGCAATAAAGCGGTCCTTTGAGATTTCAGGCCTAGCCTACGGGCATCTGTGTGCAGTTGTTAATGCTGCTCGAGCCTACCTCGCTTGGTTGCAACAGGCAGTGGAACAACCCGGAGATGGAGCGGAGCCCCTTGCGGAGGTGGCACCGCGGATGGAGTCGGCCTTGTCATTTTTGCCTGATGCCCTTTATGATCTGGTCAGAGCTTTGGCTAAACAGATGGCTGTGGCGGTGGCCGCTCGCCGCCTCCTATGGCTACGGCATTGGGCGGCTGACATGGCCTCTAAGCAAAGGTTGGTGAAGTTGCCTTTCCAGGGCCTTCTCCTATTTGGTGAGGAGTTGGAGAAAATTGTCAAGGGCCTGGGGGATGCTAAACCTGAGGCTAGGCCGCGGCCTTCTTCCAAGGGTCAGGCGGTTCTCTCCTTTTCCAGACCTCGCTTCCGTGAAGCTAGAAGGTACCGCCCGGGGCGTTCTGCTGGGTTTACTTCACGTGCCCGCTTTCAGCAGAGGAACTCCTTTCGCTCAGACAAATGTTCCGCAGCAGCCGGCTCAAAGCCTGGAGTTCATGGGCGACCCTCTTAATGATGGTGCGCTGGCCCACTCCTCGATTCCTGTAGTTGAAGGACGTCTTTCCCTCTTTCTTGAGGAATGGGTCAAGATTACCTCAGATCAGTGGGTTTTGGACCTGATCAGAGATGGCTACAGATTAGAATTCAATGCCCGGTGAGAGACGTGTTTGTGGAGTCCCAATGCGGCTCTGCTGTCAAACGTGCGGCGGTAGAGGAGACCTTGCAAGGCTTGTTGCACCGCGGGGCGGTGGTCCCTGTGCCTCCCGCCGAGCTTGGCTACGGTCGTTACTCCATTTACTTTGTGGTGCCGCGAAAAGGAGGGTCTTTTCGGCCCATACTCGACTTAAAGGAAATCAACAAATCATTAAGTGTGTGCATTTTCGCATGGAAACCCTGCGCTCCGTCATTGCCGTGGTACAGTCAGGAGAGTTTCTCACGTCTCTGGACCTGAAAGAAGCCTATTTGCACATTACTATTTGGCCCCAGCACCAGTGGTTTCTCCGGTTTGCGGTGTTGGGAAAACATTTCCAGTTTTGGGCCTTGCCTTTTGGGCTCGCCACAGCTCCCCGAACCTTTTTCAAGGTGATGGTGGTAGCAGCTGCCTTTCTCAGGCGAGAGGGTATCCGGGTTCACCCGTACCTAGACGACTGGCTCATCAGAGCGGACTCTGCAGAAGAGAGTCATCATGGAACAGCCAGAATGGTCTCAGTACTTCAATCTCTAGGCTGGGTCGTCAATATACCCAAAAGTCACCTGACCCCTTCTCAATCTCTAGAATATTTGGGGGTCCGGTTCGACACAGCCTCGGGGTTTGTCTTTCTACCCGAGCAAAGGCGGTGCAAGCTTCAGAACCAGGTCCGTCTGCTCCTGAGGATGCCTCGCCCGCAAGCTTGGGACAGCTGTTGGAATCGATGACGGCCACCTTGGAAGTGGCGCCATGGGCGAGAGCGCACCTGAGACCTCTGCAGTGTTCCCTGCTTCATCGATGGTCTCCAATATCTCAGGATTAGCCGCGCAGACTCACGTGGCTCCCAGCGGCCTGGTTCAGTATGGAGTGGTGGCTCTCAGACAGCATGCTGCGGCGAGGAATGCCGCTAGCACTCCCCGATTGGTGCCTGGTGGTAACAGATGCCAGCCTGAAGGGCTGGGGTGCACATTGCCAGGGAAGGCATGCCCAGGGTCTCTGGACACCCGAGGAGTCGGCGTGTTCCATCAATCGCTTGGAGTTGAAAGCGATATTTCAGGCGCTTCTGGCCTTTCAATTGACCCTGGAAGGATTGGCTGTCAAGAGATTTGTCGGACAACACGACAGCAGTGGCCTACGTAAATCGACAAGGTGGCACTCAGTGTCAAGCACTGGCCGCAGATGCCGCTCAGATATGCCACTGGGCCGAGCTACATCTGCAGTTTCTGTCAGCAGCTCACATTGCAGGTCAGAGCAACGTGCAAGCCGATGATCTGAGCAGGCATCAAATCGACCCAGCGGAGTGGGAACTGGCAGACGAAGTGTTCCTTCAGATCTGTGCCAAATAGGGGACGCCTGTAGCGGATCTTATGGCGTCAAGCACAAATACCAAAGTCCTGTGCTTTTACAGCAGACGGAGAGATCCTCGCTTGGCTGGGTTGGATGCCTTGGCTCAACCCTGGCCTCAGGGCCTCCTGTATGTGTTCCCTCCGTGGCCCTTGATAGGGCAAGTACTCCTGCGCATTCGGCTACATCAAGGAGAGGTGGTTCTCATTGCCCCGGATTGGCCCATGCGGCCGTGGTATGCGGACCTCCAGTGGATGCTGGTGGTGGCTCCCCTTCCTTTGCCTCTGGTACCGAACCTGTTGTCACAGGGGCCGGTAACCATGGAGGACGCCAGCCGCTTTGGTCTTACGGCATGGCTATTGAGAGGGCGCAATTGAGAGACAAGGGCTATTCCAACAAGGTCATCTCCACTCTCCTTCAGACCCGCAAGCGTTCCACTTCCGTTGCCTATGCTCGGATTTGGCACCAGTTTGAGGCTTGGTGTGCTTCTAAAGCGATTACACCCATGCGGGCTTCTGTCTCGCTGATACTTGACTTTTTGCAGGACTTTTTACAAAAAGGCCTTGCCTATAATTCCCTGCTTGTTCAAGTGGCAGCCTTAGCATGTTTTTGAGGGAAGGTCGCTGGCCTTTCTCTGGCTGCTTATCCAGATGTGGCACGGTTTCTTAGAGGGGTGCTTCGGCTCCGTCCTCCTGTGCGGGCTCCGTGTCTGGCCGGAACCTGGGGTTAGTTTTAAAGACCCTTCAGTGTTCACCCTTCGAGCCGCTAAGGCGAGCTTCAGAGAAGGATGTGACCCTAAAGACGGTCTTTTTAGTGGCCATTACTTCGGCGAAATGGGTGTCTGAGCTCCAGGCACTGTCCTGTCGAGACCCTTTTCTGCAATTCTCAGAGTCCGGAGTTATGGTACGTACGGTGCCTTCCTTCCTGCCTAAGGTGGTTTCAGCGTTTCATCTAAACCAGCCTATTTTCCTGCCTTCCTTTTCCAGAGAGGAGTTTCCGGAAGCCTTTATGCAATTTCACCTCCTAGATATGCGAAGGGCTCTGTTGCAGTATCTGCGCATGTCAAATGCTTTTAGGACCTCTGATCCTTTTTTGTTTTGTTGTCAGGTCCGCGTAGAGGGTCTCCAGCGTCTAAAGCCACTATAGCCCGTTGGCTCAAGGAAGCTATTTTTTTTTAGCCTATCTGCTGTCTGGCCGGCCTCCGGCTGAACCCTTTAAGGCACATTCCACAAGAGCGATTTCCTCTTCTTGGGCTGAAACTGGAGCACTCTCTCTTCAAGAGATATGCAGTGCAGCGACATGAGCTTCTAAGCTCTCTTTTGCCCGACATTACAGGCTGGATGTGTCTGCCGGGAGTGACGTGTATTTTCGAGCACAACTGCTGGCGCGTGTTGTGGCTTGTTCCCACCCTATCTAGGGATTGCTTTGATACATCCCATTCGTAATGGATTCATCTGCTTGATGACAAGGAAGGGAAAATTAGGTTCTTACCTTGGTAATTTTCTCTTGTTGAGTCATAGCAGATGAATCCATGAGCTCTCCCTCAGTGATTCATTGATGTTGTTTTATGTTCAGTTTTTCCTGTAGATATGTTCCCTCATTGGGAGAAGTTGGAAAGCAGTCTTCAGGATTTCTGTTCTGTTATAGGAGGTTGAGTTTGTCCCTCCTTTGTGTTATTTCTTCTGTTCTGGGGGGTTCATCCGCTGTGAGGAAAGTTCATGTAATGCTACTTTGCGGTGTAATACTGCGTTCTAAACTTCAAATACTGAAGAGGCAGATGGAGCTAGCTGGCCATGAGGCACTATAGTTTTTCAGTGCTCTCTATCTGCCCCTGCTGGTTGATGGACACAACCCATTCGTAATGGATTCATCTGCTATGACTAAAGGA
Source organism: Microcaecilia unicolor (assembly GCF_901765095.1). NCBI lineage: Eukaryota > Metazoa > Chordata > Amphibia > Gymnophiona > Siphonopidae > Microcaecilia > Microcaecilia unicolor. The sequence goes on from NC_044031.1 coordinate 82,280,277, forward strand.
AAGAAAAATGCCAAGGTAAGAACCTAATTTTCCCTTTTTCAGCATATCTGCTGTCTGGCCGTCCTCCGCCTGAAACCTTTAAGGCACATTCCACAAGAGCGATTTCCTCTTCTTGGGCTGAAACTGGAGCACTCTCTCTTCAAGAGATATGCAGTGCAGTGACATGGGCGTCTAAGCTCTCATTTGCCCGACATTAAAGGCTGGATGTGGCTGCCAGGAGGGATGCACATTTTGGAGCACAAGTGCTGGCGCGTGGTGTGGCCTGTTCCCACCCTATCTAGGGATTGCTTTGATACATCCCATTCGTAATGGATTCATCTGCTTGATGACAAGGAAGGGAAAATTAGGTTCTTACCTTGGTCATTTTCTTTCCTTTAGTCATAGCAGATGAATCCATGCGCCCGCCCTGATTGATTGATTGATTAATGCTGTTTTGGGTTCAGTTTTTTACTGTAGATATGTTCCCTCATTGGGAGAAGTTGGAAAACAGTCTTCAGGATTTCTGTTTTGTTACAGGAGGTTGAGTTCGTCCCTCCTTTGAATTACTGCTCCTGTTCTGGGGCGTTCGTTCGCTGTGAGGAAAGTTGATGTTATTCTACTTTGCGGTGTAACACTGCTTTGGAAGCTTCAAATACTGAGAGGCAGATGGAGCTAGCTGGCCAAGAGGCACTATGGTTTTCAGTGCTCTCTATCTCCCCCTGCTGGTAGGTGGACACAACCCATGCGTAATGGATTCATCTGCTATGACTAAATGAAAGAAAATTACCAAGGTAAGAACCTAATTTTCCCACAGGAGTGCGGAGCGAGCGATGCTATTGCAGAGAAGTAAAGTGTTGTGCTGTGTGCCACCGCAGGGGAGTAGGTTTGCTCAGGGTGTGTAAGTGTTGCACCGCGATTGCTGTACCAGAGCCACCCCTTCCCCCAAAGGCTTCGCACGCTGCACCTGTCTCAGTATCCTCCCGTTCATCCGTGGAGCTGGCTGGTGTGACAGGGAAGTCGGCCATCTTGCCTGCAACTTTGGCGTCTGTGAGCTCCCATCTGCTGCACAGCCTTCAGTTCAGCCTGAGAGTGTCTGGAGGGCCTCAGGGGGAAGGTTTTCCCCCTGAGTTTGTCCTCCAGATGTACCAGGCTTTTCTCATGAAAAAGGCAGGGATGGGAGTCGCAGGGATAGTGGAGTCTCCAGACCCCTTGCTCCCCCTGGAAGAGGATCCGGTTTCGGATCTGGACCCTTTTCTGGGAGAGGAGGAAGGATTAGAGGAACAGTTTTGGGAAGACCAGCTACCTTCCGATCCCACGACAGCTACCTTGCCTCCAGGAGAAGATCCTTTGGTGGTCTGGATTTTTCATAAGGAGCACCTTCAGGAACTCATCTCCTTAATCTCATCCATGCTCCATTTTGAAGAGGACCAGACCCCGGCTTCAGAAGTCCGAAAGGTAGCTGAGGGGAGATATGATAGAGGTCTATAAAATAATGAGTGGAGTTGAACAGGTAGATATGAAGCGTCTGTTCACGCTTTCCAAAAATACTAGGACTAGGGGGCATGCGATCAAGCTACAATGTAGTAAATTTAAAATGAATCTGAGAAAATTTTTCTTCACTCAACGTATAATTAAACTCTGGAATTCGTTGCCAGAGAATGTGGTAAAGGCGGTTAGCTTAGCGGAGTTTTAAAAAGGTTTGGACAGCTTCCTAAAGGAAGAGTCCATAGACCGTTATTAAATGGACTTGGAGAAAATCCACTATTTTTGGGATAAGCAGTATAAAATGTTTTGTACTTTTTGGGGATCTTGCCAGGTGTTTGTGATCTGGATTGGCCACTGTTGGAAACAGGATGCTGGACTTGATGGACCTTTGGTCTTTCCCAGTATGGCAATACTTATGTACTTATGGCCCTCTTGGTCAAAGGTACCAGGTCTTCGAGGAGAACTTTTCCCATGCATCGGGACATTTGGGATATCATTCAGACTCGGTGGGATGTTCTTGACTCCTCCTTTCATCCAGCCTGATCGATGACCCGCCTTTACCTGGTGCCAGAGTCAGATAGGGCCCTTCTGAAGGTCCCAGTGGTCGACGCGGTAGTCTCTGTGGTTACCAAGCGTAATACGGTTCTGGTGAACGGTGGTACTGCCCTCAGGGATGTTCAGGACCGGAGGTTGGATGCTCTCCTGAAGAACAGTTTTGATCTCTCCTCTCTGGTGGTTCAAGTTGCCATCTGCGGGTCATTGGTAGCCAGGGCCTGCTTCCGCTGGGCGGAGAGAGTGCTAGATAGGTCCTCGGACAATCTGTCTTCTAGCGATGTAGAGGTAGCCAAGATTGAGATGGGGTCTGCATTTTTGTCAGATGCCTTGTACGATCTCCTGAGAGCATCCTCCAAGTCCTTAGCTTTGGGGGTTGCGGCCTGCTGCTCCCTATGGTTGCGGGGTTGGTCGGCGGATGCGGCCTCCAAATCTAAGTTGAGCAAGTTTCCCTTCTGGGGTTCTCTGTTGTTTGGGAAAGATTTGGATAAATTGGTGCGTACTTTGGGTGATACGAAGGTTCCTCATCTGCCAGAGGATAGGCCTCGCCCGACTTGTCGGGGTGCCTTGTTTGGCCGTGGATGGTCGAGGGATTTCCGTAGGTTTTGCACCGGCCGGGAAGCTCGGGTTCAGAGGTCCAGGTTTTTCCAGAGAACTCAGTCCTTTCAAGGTTTCCTTAGGGGAGGTCGGGACTCAAGCACCCCTTTCCGCTCCCCTTCCCATCCCTCCCAATGAAGGGGCAAGTGTCTCTTCTCTGATCCCTGTAGGAGCTCCCTGTCGTTCTTGCCTCAAAGCAGGAACGGTACAGTATAGTACACCTTACAGAGGCTCTTGGACCCCAAGAAGGAGGGCTCCTTCCGTCCTACGTCCTATAAATATTTTGTTTCATGCAGATCTCTTTAGTTTAAACATAAATGGGCTATAAGCCCCTAATGCAGCCCGTTGGTTTTCTTATATTTTGTTCTTGTGATAACTTATACTGTGCCAAAACTAAAAACTCTTATCTCTATCTGGCCAATAATAAAAGGAGCTCATTGTGAACACTATCCACCCTAAAAGGTTGTTTTGTGGCTGTACATGAATTGTGATATTGAATAAATAATTCTGTTTGTGTCCCTAGTCATGCATCCAAAATTTATATAATCCTTTCAAGAAATCCAGTTAATCTTTTAACTTATTAGTGGAGCATAACCACAGAGGCATGGTATGGTCGCATTTTCAATATGGTAATACTAGGACCTAGCTAAGGAACAGGTTATTTTGAGTTAGTCTTCACTGGACCAAACTTGCTTTCCTTGTGCCATCGCTATCCAGCAGGTAGGCAGTGTCTTAAAAGGTGGAGGATAAAGGATTTTGTTTTTTATTTTTACATTTATATCTCACATCCCAAGCAAAGTTGGGTTCAGTGTGGCTTACATTTGAAAATATAGTGAGACAATAATTGAATTCAGTTATATCATGGGAACAAATAGATGGATATGTCTGAAACATTTAACAAAGTTGAGATTTGCATATATACCCAACTGGACATTTAAAAGTTTGTCCATTAGCGATACCACATGTTCAGAAATCCATAGCCATTAGAAGAGGCAGTTATTCAAAGATTATCACATGCAAACACCAGAACAGGCATCCATCACATTGCAAAAGTAAACAACTTCTACTGAGTACATCCAAAATGTATTTTTATTTCCTTATTTCTGTCTTCCAAAATTCCAGACAGCAGATGTACAGATCTGTATATTGCACAAGCCAGCATGTTTGAAAATATAGTGAGATTAATAAAAATGCTACCAGCAATAAAGAACAACTTGGATGCAGCAGCTCATAGGTTTACTTTGTTTCTTTTGAGTGTATGGGGATGATGGCTGCGCGAGGCAGGGGAAACTTAGAGTGACCTAATTGGCTTCAACATTTTGATGTCACTTGGTCTCCTGTCTATTAAACCTCCTTGGTTATGACCATCTACCAGCAGGTAGAAATAGAGGAGAATACTGAACTCTGATGTAGGACAGTGAGCAGCCTTGTTAGACAGTATTTTCTTCTATCTCAGCAGGCGGATAGATGGTTTCTCAGCAGCTTCTGGATTTTTCCGGCAGTGGCTTCTTTCCTGGTTCACTAGTTCAGTTGAGCCTGGGGTATTTAGGCTTGCGCTGGTGGCTTTTGGGGGTACACCTGGTGGTGCCAGTTCTCCCCCTCCCCCTTGCAGCTGTGGACCTCTCTTTCCTCACAGTTTAAAAACGAGAAGGAAAAAAAGTGTGAATTTGGAGGCTTTCATATTGGAGGGGGGGGGGGGGGGGGTGTTGGTCAAAATCCAGAATTTTCCTCAGGCAGCACAGCTGTGAGTTTCAGGCATGGGATTTCACTGGGGTGAATACACCATTTGAATTTTTTATTGCCATTGGGTTTTAGTTGCAGTTTTATTTTACTTTCATTTTCTTGCTGGCAGTGTTTGTGTTACGCAGTTCTCAGTGTATGCAGTGCTTCAGGAACGTCTGGGCACAGCTGGGATTAGTTCTGAAGCTGTTTTCAGTTGTGGTTATGATGGGCTCCGTCGATTCCCGCATACATCTTGGCTCGGTTCTGGCTCCTCATGAGGCTGCTGCAGTGTTTTCTGCATCATAAGTACATAAGCATCGCCATGCTGGGACAGACCAAGGGTCCATCGAGCCCAGTACCCTGTCACCGACAGCGGCCAAAAGAACAAGCAATTTGTCCCGCCCATCCCAGAGATAGTGGATTATTCCCATGTCCATTCAATAACATTCTATGCCTTTTCCTCCAGGAAGCCGTCCAACCCTTTTGTGAAGTCTGCTAAGTTAACCACCTTAACCACTTTTCCGGCAACGAATTCCAGAGTCCAACTACACGTTGAGTGGAGAAAAATTTCCTCCATTTCGTTTTATAGCCCCAGCGGCCATTTTTTTGATTCCTGCAAGGCAGAGGCTTCATCTTTGCCAGTTCCTTCTCGGGTTTCCCTCACGGGAGATTCGAGTCTTCAATTCTCTGCAGCCACTGCAAATGTGAGTACTTAGGAGCCATTTTCTCCTGAATTTGTGTTTCTCCTCCATCAAGCCTTTTTGCTTAAGTGGGCTCAAGCTGCAGGGAGCTTCAGCCAGGTATCCAGTTTTCCTGGTATTGCAGTCTGCCAAGCGGAGGCATGGAGATGGCTCCCACTTCTCCTCCTTCCCCAGGTCCCTTGGAGGAAGGGGTGTCTGCTGCTTCCCTGCAGTCCTTGCTGCCTGAGGGGTTGGAGGAGGGGGAGTTGCCTCCTGGACGAGACCGATGATCCTACAGCTGTCAGGATGTTTGGTAAGGAGGACCTGCCTGCTTTTATAACTAAGGCACTGGAGGTATTGAACATTTCTTCTCCCTACCTCTGTCTGCCACAGCTGCCAATCCTATGATGGCCCATTGCCCCAGGTACAAAAACTTAGATTGTGAGCTCTCTAGGGACAGAAAAAGTGCTTGCATATAATGTGAAAAGTGCTGCATATGTCTGGTAATGCTATAGAAATGACTGTTTTCAGACCCTCATCACCCAGAACGAGGGGTCGCTTCTACATCCTAACCTCCAGTCTCTGGCTTTCACAGCCTGGATGTTGAGAGCTTAGAAATTGCCTCTTTAGGTCTTTCAGAGGGTGTCTCCCGAGTCTTACTTGCTTCCAGGAAAGATTCCATGAAAAAGTGTTACTCTTTCAAATGGAGGAGGTTTGCTGTCTGGTGTGACAGCAAGGCCCTAGATCCTTTTTCTTGTCCTACAACGGACCCTGCTTGAATACCGTCTACACTTTTCAGAGTCTGGTCCCAAGACCAACTCCGTAAGAGTTCACTTTAGTGCGATTAATGCTTATCATCACTGTGTAGAGGGTAAGCCTATCTCTGGACAGTCTTTAGTAGTTTGCTTCATGAGAGGTTTGCTTTTGTCAAAGCCCCCTGTCAAACCTCCACCAGTGTCATGGGATCTCAACGTCGTTCTCACCCAGCTGATGAGGGCTCCTTTTGAGCCGCTGAATTCCTGCCATCTGAAGTACTTGACCTGGAAGGTCATTTTCTTGGTGGCTGTTACTTCAGCTCGTAGGGTCAGTGAGCTTCAGGCCTTAGTAGTGCATGTACCTTATACAAAGTTTCATCACAACACAGTAGTCCTTTGCACACACCCTAAGTTCCTGCTGAAGGTGGTGTCGGAGTTCCATCTGAACCAGTCAATTGTCTTGCCAACATTATTTCCCTGACCTCATGCCCACCCTGGTGAGAGCATCTTGCACACCTTGGACTGCAAGAGAGCATTGACCTTTTATGTGGTGTGGACGAAGCTCTTCAGACAGTCTGCCCAGTTGTTTGTTTTTTTGATCCTAACAGGAGGGGAGGCTCCATTGGAAAATGCACAATCTCCAATTGGCTAGCAGATTGCATTTCCTTCACTTACATCGAAGCTGGGCTGACTCTGGAGGGCCATGTCACGGCTCACAATGTTAGAGCCATGGCTGCGTCATTGGCTCACTTAAAGTCAGCCTCCATTGAGGAGATTTGCAAGGCTACAGCGAGGTCATCAGTCCACACATTCACATCTCACTACTGCCTTCAGCAGGATACCCTACGTGACAGTCGGTTTGGGCAGTCAGTGCTGCAGAATTGTTCGGGTTTTAGAATCCAACTCCACCCCCCCAGACCCATTTTTGTTCTGTTCCAGGCTGCACTCTCAGTTGTTCATGGTTTCAGGTCAATCTATGTTCTGTCCTCGCCGTTGCGAGGCCCAATTGACCATTGTTTTGAGTGATCCTGTTTGCTAGGGATACCCCACATGTGAGAACAAGCATCCTGCTTGTCCTCGGAGAAAGTGAAGATACTTACCTGTAGCAGGTATTCTCAGAGGACAGCAGGCTGATTGTTCTCACAAACCCGCCCTCCTCCCCTTTGGAGGAGTTCTTTATTTCTTTATATGCTTTTTGGTCTAATTGACGGGACGTGCTCATGCGACTGGCGGGAAATCAGTCCGCGCAGGCGCGCTGCGCCAGAATACTCTGGCAAAACTTTGTTTTTATTTTGCTTGCAAAATGCCGATTCCTGGGCCGATGCAGACGTCGACCCACATGTGAGAACAATCAGCCTGTTGTCCTCGGAGAATACCTGCTACCTGTAAGTGTCTTCACTTTACAGTAATTGAAACCACTAATCTGCTTAGCATCCTCAACTTAAAAAAAAAAAAAAAAGAATTCTGAATCACTTTTTTAAAGTTGCTATGTTTTGGGCCTCTGGTCGGAGGTGGAACCGTGATGGTCGATCAATTGGCTGGAATTCATAGCTGAAGGATGTGCAGGCCTTTCAGGATGTTCTCCAGGGGCACCTGGTCTGAGATCTGTTGGACAACGTGATGACGGTGTCTTACATCAGTAGACAAGAGGAGACACACTATTAAGCTGGTGACAGAAGCATGTCTTCTGCTTCATTGGGCAGAGCACCATGTTCTCATTCTCTCGGCAGCTCACATCACATCGCTGGAGTGCTAAACGTCCAAGCAGACTTCCTGAGTAGAATCTCTCTAGACCCCGGGAAATGAACACAGTCTCTGAAGGTGTTTTCAACTCTTTGTTGACTGAAGGGGTACTCTAACTTTAGATCTCATGTCCTTGCATCACAATGCAAAGGTGCCTTGGTTCTTCAACAGAATAAGGGAGTTAGGATCTGAAGGGATCATGCATTCCTTCATTGACTGGAATTGGACCTGCTGTACATCTTCCCCCTTGGTCGATGATTGGCAGGATCCTTCACAGGATCTTTCTCTACCCGGGTCAGGTGATAGCCCCAGACTGGCCACGCAGGCCATGGTACGCAGATCTCATACAGCTCCTTGTGGACAAGCTGTTTTGCTTTCCACTGCTCTTGGACCTTCTCTCGCAGGGTCCATTTCCTATGAACAATCTGTCTCAGTTTGGTCTTATGGCTTGGCTCTTGAACAGTCTCAGGTAAGGAATAAAGGTATATGTGGAAGATATAATCTGCACCTTGTTGCAGGCACGGAAGCGCTCCATATCCGTTGTTCGTATGCTCGATTCTGGAGGGTATTCATGGCCTGGTGTTTGGAGAGGACACTCATCTTTTTAAGTCTTTTGTCCCATATTTTGGCCTTTTTATTGGATGGCTTCGAAAAGAGACTGGCCTAAAACTCCTTATGAGTACAAGTGGCTGCCTTAGTCTGCTATTGGAGACGAGTAGAACATTCCTACTTTGGCACTCATCTGGATGTAGTCCGTTCATCTTAAACCCGGTACTTCAGGATTTCCGTGGCTTCGTGGAGCACTTCAAACGAGTGTTTGAAGAACCAGGGAAGGTTACTTCAGCTACTTCTGCACTCCTGAGACTCAAACAGGGAACCCAGACCTTAGGGGACTATGCGATTAGGTTCCGCACCTTGGCCTCTGAATTGGACTGGAATAATGAAAGTCTGCTCGCAACCTTCTGGCAGGGGCTGGCACCGCAGATTAAGGATGAGCTGGCCGGACGCGAACTTCCCACCAGGCTGGATGACCTGATTAAACTGTGTACTAGGATTGATATTCGATTTCAGGAGCGGGGCAAAGAACGGCGTTCCATTGAAAGGATAGGTATGAAGACGCCGAGTCAACAAGGGCTACCACCGGCTCCTCGTACACGGGAGACCGGCAGAACCCATGCAATTAGGTCATACCCCTCTCACAAGTCAAGAAAGACAGCGACGTTGGACCCTCAACCTCTGCTTGTACTATGGTGAGACGGGACACTACGCGGTCAACTGCCCACAGAAACCCGGCTCTTTAGGGCCAGGATTAACTGCAGGAACTGTAGTAAGCCAATCCTCTAACCTGCGAACTCAGTTTCTCATGCCAGCGGTTCTTGACCTAGGTCATAAACAGGAGCATACTGAGGTCTTTTTGGATTCTGGGGCAGGTGGAAGCTTTATAACCGCATCTCTAGTCCAGCAACTGAACATTCCTACACAAGAACTACCTAAGACCATCCCGCTTTTTTCGGTGTATGGTAGTATCCAAGGCTATGTAAATACTCAAACGGTGCCTGTGGGCCTACAGATTGGCGATCACCGGGAGGATATCTCTCTATATGTCCTTCCTTCAGCAGTACAACCCATCGTTTTAGGTCTTCCCTGGCTACAGAGACACAACCCGGTCCTAGACTGGGGTAAAGGTGAGATCGTGGACTGGGGCGAGTCGTGCCGAAAACTTTGTTTCATCCCTGACACCGATAGTGTGGTCGGCGAACAGTTGGACCAGGATTCAGATGCATAGACGGACATCAGTGACTCTCAGGACTCTAAGACTTTTACAAGGGGGATGACCTGTGCATGTGCCTTACCCCCGATCAGCCAGCGCCAAGTGGAATCCGGTAACGGGCCCAGGTCTCCAGATCTGGCCAACAGGACTGCTGAGACGCCTCCTTGGGGCCAGGGATCCCGCACTTTACGTAAGAAGTCAACCCCAGGACCTAAGCTTCAGGACAATCCGGAGTACTGGATATCTAAGAATCAAAAGAATAGTTCGCAGCAAACCATGGCTTGTAGCTCCACTCCAGTGTCAGGCACTCAACACCGCTTGGTAAACAAAGCCCAGTCTCGCCCTCAACTGGCCAGCTCCCGGCCGGCGCCTAAGGATAGGGACATTGGAAGACTCCCTTATCGTGCCAGCCGATTTCACCCAGAAGATTCAGGGAAACCCAGACCTCCCGAGAAGCCCGGGGAGGCCTTAAGGGAGGGATACTGTCACGGTTGTGTCCCGGTCCCTGGCTCGCAGTCACCTCAGTCCCCGGGGTTTAGACCTGGGGAATGCTGCAAAGTGATGGTTTACCGTTTCCCGTGTTCCAGAAGATATGCTGGTCCGGTCTGGATCTTCCAGCTCTCCAGATTGTTTTGGGAGTTTTTTGGAACCAAGCAGCACCCATACCTGGTGAACTCCCTTGTGACCTGCCTTTATTAACCACGTGGTAAGGTTCTTAGTTGCCTTGCAACAGTGTTCTTCAGAGGTGTTCCTTTGGTGTGAAGTGTTGCAGTGCTTTTATGCTTTTCGTGTTGGTGACTTTTACTCTGCTTGTTTTTTGGACTATTCTTCTGCTTGCCGCCTGCCCAGACCCGGATTGTTTATTGGACTATTCTTCTGTCTACAGCCTGCCCTGACCCGGCTCGTTTCTGGATTGTTCGTTTGCCTGCTGTTTTTCCTGGAACCCAGCGTGTTTCTAGTGTTCCTGTTATTTGTCAGCCTGCTGCTGTGTCCTGCCTTGTCCTGCAAGTCCTACCGGCCGCCTGAAGCCCAGAGCTCAACTCTTGGTGAAAGGTGGCCAAGTATAGGTGAAGCCTTACTCCAGTCCACTGTGTTCCAGTTCCGGTCTGCCTTATCTGGTGTTGGGGTAATTCTCCTACCACTGCTGCTCCTCGGCAGTGGCCCAAGGGATCACAAACCCAGGTTCCTGCTGTGTATACGTGACAGTGGGAGCTGGGGCCAGTGACCTTTCAGCTTCTCCTAGACTGGCGGGGACATCCAGTCTTTGATCTTGTGGATAGGCTGGGTACTGCGCAAGATAGCATGGCATCACTTTCTGATCCTTCTGGTTGCCACAGAGCGGTCATTGAGACTGATATGTGCATCTGGTTCGTCTGTTGTTGGAGGTTGTGGCTTGCTCAAGCAGGGTCTAGTAGAAATAGAGGATCTGAATCTCTTCTGGTTTACTGTTTGGACATTGAGGGGTGGTGAATGGCAAGGAAAAGCTTTTGTCCACAATGATTGCCACCTTATTCAAGGCCCTGAAGTCTTCCACTCCCCTGGCCTAGCTCCAGTTTTGGAAAACCTTTGAGAGGTTGTGCAGTTAGCATTTCCTGTCTCCTTGGAAGGTGCAGATTCCCAAGGTCCTCCTGGGATTTCCCTCACAGCTCATAGGGACAGCACTTAGGTTTTAAGGGGGTTTCTCACTTGCATCCCCTTGTCCATCCCTCTCTTCCATTTTGGATTTTGAATTTGGGGCTGAGTGTCCTCTCAGGAGCCCCCTTGAGTCCCTGAGGTCAGCTTTGTTTAAGGACCTCACGCTGAAGACTTTCTGGTGATGGTTTCATCAGCCAGGAGAGAGTCAGAGTTTCAGGCTCTGTCTTATCGGGATCCTTATCTCCTCGGAGGAGGATTGTGTCTATTCATACTGGTCCTTCCTTTCTTTCCAAGTTGATCACCTTTCTTGTGAACCAGGAAGTATGTCTGCCATCTGTCATGGATGGGAGAGTAGACTCTCCTGCCAGGAGGCTGCACAAGCTGGACATCTACAGAGTCCTGCCTCGGTACTTGTGGGAGATGAATGAGTTTCAGCTCTCGGGCATCTTTTTGTTCTCTGCCATGGCTTTCGGGGGGGCTAGGTGGCGTCCAAAGCCTGCATTTCATATTGGATCAGGTGGCCATTGAGGCTGCATATATTTACAGGAATAAGCAGCTGTCTTGAGAGTTCTCAGCTTGGTCACAGGTGACCTCTTGAGCGGAGGTCTAGGTGGTTTCTCCAGAAGATATCTGCTGTGCAATGATGTAGTCTTTGCTTCATTCCTCTGTGAAGCATTACAGACTGGATGTGTTAGCCAGAGCCCATTCGGACTTTAGCAGAGAGCCTTGACTTCCCCTGCCCAGTGAGTCTTCTTGGGTACATCCTGCTTGTTCAGGAAGGTACAGCTCAGATGCTAGGGAAGGTGAAATTTAGACTTACCTGTTGAATTTCCTTTCCTTTAGTCGGGCTGTACCATCCTGAGACCCTCCCTTAGAAGACTACACTGGTAAGGACTCTTAGGGATCTCTTTCTTTCTTTCCATTCTCTTTCTTTCTTTCCATTGATGTTCCAAACTTTAAAAATAAAATGAGATTCATTGTAACTGTAGTGGTTGATGGGGCATGAGTGTCTTTTGTGGTACCTTCCACTGCTTTTTCACTAGTGCTCCATATATTGGTGATGTCACTGGAAAAGATCAGTTTTTCTACCATCATCAGCTGGCAGGAAGGGATAATACCCGCTTGTTCAGGATGGTACAGCTCGAGTAAAGGAAAGAAAATTATCAAGCAAGATATAATATTTCCTTTAATAACTGAAAATCAAAAAGATCCATACAAAACTACCTGGTATAATTTCAGTTTATCATAATTCAAATGTTAAAATGTTTTACTACATATACCTTCAATATGTTGCAGTTTTTAACATCATTAAAGTCTCCACCCTCCTCCACCTGTCCCATGGCATGGCATTTCTCTCTTTCATATCTTCTTTCACCGTACATAAGTATTGCCACACTGGGACACACCAAAGGTCCCATCAAGCCCAGCATCCTGTTTCCAACAGTAGCCATTTCAGATCACAAATACCTGGCAAGATCCCAAAAAAAGTTCAATACATTTTATGCTGCTTATCCTAGAAATAAGCAGTGGATTTTCCCCAAGTCATTTTAATAATGGTCTATGGTTTTTCCTTTAGAAAGCCGTCCAAACCTTTTTAAAACCCCACTAGGCGAAACTCCTTTACCACATTCTCTGGCAACGAATTCCAGAGTTTAATTACATGTTGAGTGAAGAAATATTTTCTCATATTCGTTTTAAATTTACTACTTTGTAGCTTCATCGCATGCCCCCTAGTCCTAGTATTTTTGGAAAGAGTAAACAAAAGATTCACATCTACCCGTTCCACTCCACTCATTATTTTATGGACCTCTATCATATCTCCCCTCAGCCGTCTTTTCTACAAGCTGAAGAGCCCTAGCTGCTTCAGCCTTTCCTCATAGGGAAGTCGTCCCATCCCCTTTATCATTTTCGTCGCCCTTGTCTGTACCTTTTCTAATTCCACTATATCTTTTTTGAGATGTGGTGACCAGAATTGAACACAGTATTTGAGATGCGGTCGCACCATGGAGCGATACAAAGGCATTATAACGTCCTTGTCTTTATTTTCCTTTCCTTTCCTAATAATACCTAACATTCTATTTGCTTTCTTAGCTGCCGTAGCACACTGAGAAGAGAGTTTCAACGTATCATCAATGCTACCGCCGAGATCCCTTTCTTTGTCAGTGACTCCTAACGTGGAACCTTGCATTACGTAGCTATAATTCTGGTTTATCTTTCCCACGTGCATCACTTTACACTTGCTCACATTAAACGTCATCTGCCATTTAGACGCCCAGTCTCATGAGGTCCTCTTGTAATTTTTCACAATCCTCTTGCGATTTAACAACTTTGAATAACTTTGCATCAAATTTAATTACCTCACTAGTTACTCCCATCTCTAGATCATTTGTAAATATGTTAAAAAGCAGCGGTCCAAGCACCCCGCTATCTACCCTTCTCCATTGAGAATACTGACCATTTAACCCTACTCTCTGTTTTCTATCTTTTAACCAGTTTTTAATCCACAATTGGACACTACCTCCTGTCCCATGACTCTCCAATTTCTTCTGGAGTCTTTCATCAGGTACTTTTTCAAACATTTGAAAATCCAGATGTAATATCAACCGGCTCACTTTTATCCACATGTTTGTTCACCCCTTCAATGAAATGTAATAGATTGGTGAGGCAAGATTTCCCTTCACTAAATCCATGTTGGTTTTGTCTCATTAATCCATGCTTTTGAATATACTTTGTAATTTTGTTCTTTATAATAGTCTCTACCATTTTGCCCGGCACCGACGTCAGGCTCACCGTTTGTAATTTCCCGGATCCATTCTGGAACCTTTTAAAAAAATTGGCGTTACATTGGCCACCCTCCAATCTTCCGATACCACGTTTGATTTTAAATATAAATTACATATTATTAGCAACAGTTCCGAAAGTTCATTTTTCAATTCTATCAGTACTCGGGGTTGAATACCATCTGGTCCAGGAGATTTGTTACTCTTCAATTTGTCAAATTGCTGCATTACATCCTCCAGGTTTATAGCTATTTCATTCATTTTCTCCAATTAGTCAGCTTTGAATACCATTTCTGGCACCAGTAACTCTCCCAAATCTTCCTCAGTGAAGACTAAAGCAAAGAATTCATTTAATCTCTCAGCTACGGCTTTGTCTTCCTTGGCTGCCCCTTTTGCCCCTCGGTCATCTAACGGTCCAATCGATTCTTTTGTCGGCGTCTTGCTTTTAATATATCCAAACAAATTTTTATTATGTGTTTTTTGCCTCCAACGCAATCTTTTTTTTCAAAGTCCCTCTTTGCCTTCCTTATCAGCGCTTTGCATTTAACTTGACATTCCTTATGCTGTTTCTTATTATTTTCAGTCGTTTCCTTCTTCCATTTTCTGAAGGATGTTTTTTTTAGCTCTAATAGAACCTTTACTTCACTTTTTAATCATGTCGGCTGTCGTTTGGTCTTCCTACCTCCTTTTTTAATATACGGAATATATTCGGCCTGTGCTTCCAGGATGGTATTTTTGAACAGCATCCGTGACTGATGTAAATTTTTGACCCTCGCAGCCGCTCCTCTAAATTTTTTTTTTTCATGGTTCTTCTCATTTTATCATAGTCTTCATTTTGAAAGTTAAACGCTAACGTATTGGATTTCCTGTTTATACTTACTCCAAATCTAATATCAAATCTGACCATATTGTGGTCACGGTTATCAAGCATCACCATTACGTCCCCCACCAGATCATGCGCTCCGCTAAGGACTAGGTCTAGAATTTTTCCTTCTGTTGTCGGCTCCTGTATCAGCTGCTCCATAAAGCAGTCCTTGATTTCGTCAAGGAATTTTACCTCCCTACCATGCCCTGATGCTACATTTACCCAGTCAATATCCATGATTATTGTGTTGCCTAGTTTGTTAGCCTCCCTAATTTCTGATAACATTTCTACATCTGTCTGTTCATCTTGGCCAGATGGAATTTTCAGTCTATTTGATTCAAGGTCCTCCTTAACATACAATGCTACCCCTCCACCAATTCGATCCACCCTATCACTACGATATAATTTGTACCCCGGTATGATAGTGTCCCACTTGTTTTCCTCCTTCCACGAGGTTTCAGAGATGCCTATTATATCTAATTGTTCATTAGATATAATAGTCATCGTATTTTTTAGGCTTCTGGCATTCAGGTATGGACATTTCAAGCTGTTTGTTGTTCCTATTTACATCATGCTCAGTACTTGACAGTATTAATTTGCAATCTTATGTCTGATTTTTATTTAAGGACACCTGATCTATGGTCTCTTTTGCAACCTCACTATCGAGATATCCTATTTTCCCTGTTTTGTTGATATCTTTGAAGGATACCTTATTCCGAACCATGCTCTTTTGAGCGACTGTCGGCCTTCTCCCAGTTTCTAGTTTAAAAGCTGCTCTTTTTAAATGCCGATGCCAGCAGCTTGGTCCCACCCTGGTTAAGGTGGAGTCCATCCTTTCGGAATAGGCTTCTTCTTCCCCAGAACGTTGCCTAGTTCCTAACAAATCTAAAACCCTCCTCCCTGCACCATCGTCTCATCCACGCATTGAGTCTCCGGAGCTCTGCCTGTCTCTTGGGCCCTGCTCATTGAACGGGTAGTCCTTCAGAAAATGCTACCCTAGAGGTTCTGGATTTGAGTTTTCTACCTAAGAGCCTAAATTTGGCTTCCAGAACCCCTCTCCCATATTTTCCTTTGTCATTGGTACCCACATGTACCAAGACAGCCGGCTGTTCCCCAGCACTATCTAAAATTCTATCTAGGTGACGCGTGAGACCCACCACCTTCGCACCAGGCAGGCAAGTCACCAGGCGATCCTCATGTCCACCAGCCAAACTAACAATTGATGTTTTTGTATTGAATAGAACATATCATGCCTCTTATTTATAATTTAACATTGCTTTTCACACAGCATAAAAATCAATTAACTGTATGTGCATGAATCAGTTTATTTTAAAAATATGCATAGTGCGTTATTAATTTTTCACATGGCTTCCGTGTCTGTCAGGATAATGGTGCATTAGCTTGCTGTTGAATATTTTTTGCTCTTTTGCAGGTAGAAGAATAATTGGGGTCATGGCACGTCTAACAAAGAGACGACTGGCAGATACAAAAGTTATCCAGTACTTGTGGACAGCAATTGAAGTTATCCGAAACCAGAAACAAATTGCGAACATTGACCGCATTACAAAGTAGGTTGAGTGTATTAAGGTTGAGTGTATTAAATCCTCTTTTCTTTCTTTCTTTCTTTTTTTTTTTTCCCCCCAGTCTTTGAATTTAGAAATGCTTAACATGGATGACAAAGTGCTGTGCATAGTTAACAATTCTGCACAAGACTTTGGTTCAATGACCATGTGTAGAAGAGTGAAGTTTCTGTGTGTATGCATATATATGTATGTATCAAACATTCCTTGTCATCAAGCAGATGAATCCATTACGAATGGGTTGAGTCCATCAACCAGCAGGGGGAGATAGAGAGCACTGAAAAACCATAGTGCCTCATGGGCCAGCTAGCTCCATCTGCCTCTTCAGTATTCTCTATCTCCCCAGCAGGGTGGACGCAGCTTATTCAGCTCCTTCAAAAATCTGCCTGGGGTGGCTCCTGTGCTTTGACCAGTTGTAGCAGGGGTGTTGTGGCTGGTGGTGCCCACTTTAAAGGCACATAGGTTCGCCCTTTCCCTGCCTTACCCGGCCCCCGATGTGGATGTAGACACATAGGTTTGCACTGTCCCTGTCTTTTTCTACTCTCTCATTTGTGGATGCAGGCACATTGGTTCGTCTTTTCCCTGCCTTTCCCACTCTACTGATCCTCCGGAGTTGGAAATTTGCCTCTGTTGCTGTTGTCTCTAACTTTCCTCACAGTGTTAAAAAAAAGAAAAGAAAAAGTTGCGTCGCGCTTTGGCGCTGCGATTCCAGAAAAGAGGTTTTCTTCTGATTGTGCAGCGTGACCGGAGATCTGGGACTCAGTCTGGTTAGGTAAGAGCGTTTTGTAGCTCTGCCAGGGAGGGCCCCGCGATCGGGATGTTTTTGGCGCGAATCCACCATTTTGAATTTTCTGCCGTTTTTCGGCGATGGCTGCGGCGGTTGTTAAGCACTGTTCCAGTTGTGGCACGCGCAGATCAGCAGCAGGCCTCTGTAAATCGTTCTCTTCAGACGTCAGAGCCGGCCCGAGCATGGCAAGCAATGTTTCTTCCTGCTCAGTGGAGCTGGCAGCGGGCGCCATTTTGAATATGCAGCATGGCGCGACCCCCGTTGAAGCGGAGGGGTTTGAATCTGGAGGGGAGCCTCGTGTGGAGGCTAACAGGGGAGCTTCTAGCCCCGGACTGGAACCGGGAGGCCAGGGTGAGCCCTTCTCCCCTTAGTTTGTGTTACTGTTGCATAAAGCATTCATGTCAAAAAGAGCTCTCCCGCAGGGGTCTCATTCGGCCCTGCGAACTGTTCCCCCTCCAGTGGAGGCCGGGTTCAGATTGCCGTCAGGTGCGTTCTCCTCTGACAGCGGGTCGCAAGACAAGCGCAGAAGGGTTAATTCCCCTCCAGAGAGTGGCGCACCCGTGGTCAGGATGTGAGGATTCTGAGGGATCTGGTAGGCCCTCATGGTCTGAAGAGCCAGAGGACGGTGCAGGATTGCCACCTGATCCAGATGATCCTTCCGTGGTGAGGATTTTCCACCACGACGAGCTGCCAACGCTTATTTCTGATGCTCTGCAGGCCCTCTCTATTGAAGATCCTGGGAGTGGCGAAGCCTCCTCTGGTAATCCGAGGATGGCAAGTACTAAGAAGCCTCGAGCTTATTTCGGCTCAATGGGCTGACCCTGAGGGGCCTTTGAAAGTCGCCAGGGCAATGAGGCAATTATACCCTCTAAGTGAGGAGCATTTGGCGTGCCTAGCAGTGCCTAAAGTGGATGCCCTAGTCACAGCTGTGACAAAGAGAACTACCCTCCCAGTTGAAGGAGGAGTTGCCCTGAAGGACATGCAGGACCGACGCCTGGAATCAGCTATGAAACGGTCCTTTGAAATTTCAGGCCTATCCTTACGGGCGTCAGCATGCAGCTGTTATGCTGCCCGAGCCTGCCTCGCTTGGTTGCAACAGTCAGTGGAACAGCCCGGAGATGGAGCGGAGCCCCTTGCAGAGGTGGCACCGCGGATGGAGTCTTCCTTGTCTTTCTTGGCTGATGCCTTTATGATCTGGTCAGAGCTTCGGCCAAATAGATGGCTGTGGCGGCTCGCCGTCTTCTATGACTACAGCATTGGGCGGCTGACATGGCCTCTAAGCAAAGGTTGGTGAAGTTGCCCTTCCAAGGTCTTCTCCTATTTGGTGAGGTGTTGGAGAAAATTTGTTAAAGGCCTGGGGGATGCTAAACCCCAGCGCTTACCAGAGGATAGGCTGCGGCCTTCTTCCAAGGGTCAGGTGGTTCCCTCCTCTTCTAGACCTCGCATCCGTGAAGCTAGAAGGTACCGCCCGGGGCATTCTGCTAGGTTCACTTCTCGTGCCCGCTTTCAGCACAGGAACTCCTTTCGTTCGGACCAGCGTTCCGCAGCGACCGGCTCAAAGCCTGGAGTTCAAGGGCGACCCTCTCAATGATGGTTCGCAGGCCCTCTCCTCGATTCCTGCAATAGGAGGATGTCTTTCCCTCTTTCTTGAGGAGTGGGTCAAGATTTCCTCAGATCAGTGGGTTTTGGACCTGATCAGAGATGGCTACAGAATAGAATTCAATGCCCCGGTGAGAGACGTGTTTGAGGAGTCCCGAGGCAGTTCTGCCGTCAAACGTGCGGCGGTAGAGGAGACCTTGCAAGGCTTGTTTCACCTAGGGGCGGTGTCCCCGGTGCCTCCCGCCGAACATGGCTCAGGCCCTTACTCCGTTTACTTTGTGGTGCCACGAAAAGGCGGGTCTTTTAGCCCATCCTCGACTTAAAAGAAGTCATCAGGTCTCTAAGAGTGCGGCATTTTCACATGGAAACCCTGCGCTCCTTCATTGCGGCGGTACAGCCAGGAGAGTTTCTCACGTCTCTGGACCTGAAAGAAGCTTACTTGCACATTCCTATTTGGCCCCCACACCAAAGGCCTGCGGTTTGCGGTGAAGGTTTCCAGTTTCGGGCTTCGCCACAGCTCCCCGTACCTTTTCCAAAGTAATGGTGGTAGTAGCTGCCTTTCTCAGGCGACAGGGTATTCGGGTTCACCCGTACCTAGACAACTGGCTCATCAGAGCGGACTCAACAGAGGAGAGTCATCAGGTAACAGCCAGAGTAGTCTCAGTACTTCAATCTCTGGGCTGGGTTGTCAATATAGCCAAAAGTCACCGGACCCCCTCTCAATCTCTAGAATATTTGGCTCACCCCCGCGCTTGGGACATTGTCCAGCTGTTAGGGTCGATGACGGCCACCTTGGAAGTGGTGCCCTGGGGAAGAGCGCACCTGAGACCTCTGCAGTGCTCCCTGCTTCAATGATGGTCTCCAATTTCTCAGGATTATCAGTGCAGACTCACGTGGCTCCCTGCGGCCCGGCTCAATATGGAGTGGTGGCTCTCAGACAGCATTCTGCAGCGAGGAATGCCGCTAGCGCTCCCCGATTGGTGCCTGGTGGTAACAGATGCCAGCCTGAAGGGCTGGGGTGCACATTGCCGGGGAAGGCATGCCCAGGGTCTCTGGACACCCGAGGAGTCGGAGTGGTCCATCAATCGCTTGGAGTTGAAAGTGATTTTCCAGGCGCTTCTGGCCTTTCACTCGACCCTGGAAGGATTGGCTGTCAGAGTTCTGTCGGACAACACGACAGCAGTGGCCTACATATATCGACAAGGCGGCACTCAGTGCGGAGCGCAGGCCGATCAGATTTGCCACTGGGCCGAGCTACATCTGCAATTTCTGTCAGCAGCTCACATTGCAGGTCAGAGCAACGTGCAAGCCGATTATCTAAGCAGGCATCAAATCGACCCAGCAGAGTGGGAACTGGCAGACGAAGTGTTTCTTCAGATCTGTACCAAGTGGGCAACGCCCGTAGCGGATGTTATGGCCTCAAGCGCAAATGCCAAAGTCCCGTGCTTTTACAGCAGACGGAGAGATCCTCGCTCGGGGGGGTTGGATGCCTTGGCTGAACCCTGGCCCCAGGGCTTCCTGTATGTGTTCCCTCCATGGCCCTTGATAGAGCGAGTGCTCCTGCGCATTCGGCTTCATCAAGGAGAGGTGGTTCTCATTGCCCCGAATTGGCCCAGGCAGCCGTGGTATGCGGACCTCCGGCGGATGCTGGTAGAGGCTTCCCTTCCTTTGCCTCTGGTACCAAATCGGTTGTCACAGGGACCGGTGACCATGGAGGACGCCAGCCGCTTTGGTCTTACGACATGGCTATTGAGAGGGCGCAATTGAGAGACAAGGATTATTCCAGTAAAGTCTTTTCCACTCTCCTACAGGCCCGCAAGCGTTTCACTTCCGTGGCTTATGCCAGGATTTGGCACCAATTTGAGGTTTGGTGTGCTTCTAAAGCGATTACACCCATGCGGGCTTCTGTCTCGCCGATACTTGACTTTTTGCAGGATGGTTTACAAAAAGGCCTTGCCTATAATTCCCTGTGTGTTCAAGTGGCAGCCTTAGCATGTTTTTGAGGGAAGGTCGCTGGCCTCTCTCTGGCTGCTTATCCAGATGTGGCACGGTTTCTTAGAGGGGTGCTTCAGCTTCGTCCTCCCGTGCGGGCTCCGTGTCCGGCCTGGAACCTGGGGTTAGATTTAATTTTAAAGGCCCTTCAGTGTTCACCCTTCGAGCCGCTAAGGCGAGGTTCAGAGAAGGATGTGACCCTAAAGACGGTCTTTTTGGTGGCCATTACTTCGGCGAAATGGGTGTCTGAGCTCCAGGCGCTGTCCTGTCGAGACCCTTTTCTGCAATGCTCAGAGTCCGGAGTTATGGTACGTACGGTGCCTTTCTTCCTGCCTAAAGTGGTTTCAGCGTTTCACCTAAACCAGCCTATTTTGATGCCTTCCTTTTCCAGAGAAGAGTTTCCGGAAGCCTTTGGGCAATTGCACCTCCTAGATGTGCGAAGGACTCTATTGCAGTATCTGCGCATGTCAAATGCATTTAGGACCACTGATCATCTTTTTGTCTTGTTGTCAGGTCCGCGCAGAGGGTCTCCAGCGTCTAAAGCCACTGTAGCCTGTTGGCTCAAGGAAGCTATTTTTTCAGCCTATCTGCTGTCTGGCCGGCCTCCACCTGAAGCCTTTAAGGCACATTCCACAAGAGCGATTTCCTCTTCTTGGGCTGAAACTGGAGCACTCTCTCTTCAAGAGATATGCAGTGCAGGGATATGGGCTTCTAAGCTCTCTTTTGCCCGACATTACAGGCTGGATGTGGCTGCCAGGATGGACGCACATTTTGGAGCACAAGTGCTGGCGCATGGTGTGGCTTGTTCCCACCCCATATAGGGATTGCTTTGATACATCCCATTCGTAATGGATTCATCTGCTTGATGACAAGGAAGGGAAAATTAGGTTCTTACCTTAGTAATTTTCTTTCCTTTAGTCATAGCAGATGAATCCATGAGCCCTCTCTCAATGATTCATTGATGTTGTTTTATGTTCAGTTTTTCCTGTAGATATGTTCCCTCATTGGGAGAAGTTGGAAAACAGTCTTTAGGATTTCTGTTCTGTTATAGCAGGTTGAGTTCGTCCCTCCTTTGTGTTATTTCTTCTGTTCTGGGGCGTTCATCCGCTGTGAGGAAAGTTCATGTTATGCTACTTTGCGGTGTAATACTGCTTTGGAAGCTTCAAATACTGAAGAGGCAGATGGAGCTAGCTGGCCATGAGGCACTATGGTTTTTCAGTGCTCTCTATCTCCCCCTGCTGGTAAGTGGACACAACCCATTCGTATTGGATTCATCTGCTACGACTAAAGGAAAGAAAATTACCAAGGTAAGAACCTAATTTTCCCGTGAAGGACATGGGAGAGATGCGACCTCTTCAGTTACCAGAGCTGAGGCAGAAAGGGACTCTGTCAGAGAGCAGGGCGTTTTCGGTCCACTTGATGCTCTTCTGCTCCAGGAAGCGTATCCTTCAAGCAGGGCCCCTTTCATGGGCCTAAGAGAGTTGTTGCTGCAAGTTCCTGTAGTGGAACAGTGGCTTCCCATCTGGCCCAATAAGGGTGTGTCGGGCCCCTCGTGCATTCAGGTGGGAGGCAGGTTGTCTGTCTTCCTAGATGAGTGGGCCTATATTGCCTCAGATTAATAGGTCCTGGAGATAGGCAGGGGTACTCTCTGGAGTTCGTCAGGCCAGTGCCCGACGCCTTCGTGGCCTGTTCGTGTGGTTCGGTTCTGAAACAGCAGGCCATAGCTTCTACCCTGCAGCTTCTGTGCGCTTTTGGAGCGATGGAATCCATGCCTCTGGACGAGCACAGCCTGGGATGGTACTCTGTTGTTGTCCCAAAGAAAGGTGGCTCCTTTCGGCCCATCTTGGACCTCAAGGGGGTCAATACTTGTCTCAGCGCCCTGCATTTTTCCATAGAGACTGCGCTCGGTCATTGATTCGGTGCTGCCGGGGGAGTTTTTGACTTCCCTGGACCTCATGGAGGCTTATCTCTATATTCCCATTGTGGTTCACCACAGAAGATATTTGCGTTTCTGCGTGCAGGGACAGCATTTTCAGTTTTAGGCCTTGCCCTGTTGTCTGGCTATGGTGCCATGCACATTCTCCAAGGTGTTGGTGGTAGTGGCTGTGCTTCTTCGGTGCCAAGGAGTTGTGGTCCACCCGTACCTGGACAACTGCCTGATTTGAGCGGATTCAGTGAAAGATGCCAGTCAGGTCACCACTCATGCCATCTCTCTTGGAGTCTGTGGGTTGGGTAGTGAATCAGCCTTGCTTCCTCTCAGGTTCTGGAGTACCTTGAAGTCTGTTCTGGAGGAGCGGGCAGAGAAGCTGTGGGCACTGGGGCACTGGTTGTGCAAGTCTCCTTGGTTGGGGGGAGCTAACTACCTTGGATGGGTTTCACAGGGCACCTGGTCAAAGCCAGGAAGCGCTCTGATCCATCAACTGCCTGGAGACCCGGGGGGGGGGGGGGGGGGGGGGGGGGGTGGGGGTCCAGATGGTCTGCCTAGCCCTGTAGGAGTTCCTGCTGCTTCTGAAAATGAAAACGGTAAGGGCGATGTTGGACAGTGTTACGGTGTTGGCATACATTGACAAGCAGAGTGGCACCAGGAGTCGGGCGGTGGCTCTGGAGGCAGTGAGTGTATAGAGACACATCCGCAGGCTCTCTCGGCAGTGCGTATTGCGGGTATGAACAAAGTGCCAACAGACTTTCTCAGTCGCTTTTTCCTGGATCTGAGAGAATGGGAGCTGGGGCAGCAGGCCTTTCAGCTCACTGTGGACTACTGGGGGCCTCCTCAGTATGATTGATGGGTCCGGAGCCAATGCAAAGTCAGAGTGCTTTTTCATTCGCTGGAGGGACCTGGCCTTTCAGGGGGTAGATGCTCTGGTTCAGCCTTGACCTGTAGTGGAGCCTCTCTGTTTTTCCTCTGTGGCCTCTCGTTGCACAGGATTTTGTGTCATCTTTATCTGATCTTGCTGGTGGTGCAGAGTTGGCCTTGCACACCATGGTATGTAGATCTCGGACGTTTGCTGGTGGAGGACCCACTTCCACTGCCCAAGGATTGGGGTTTGCTCCACCAAGGGCCAGTAGAGATGGAAGATCCGGATCCCTTTTGGCTTATAGTATGACCATTGAGAAGAGAAACGTGAGTTTTCCTCTGCTGTGATTTCGACCCTGCTTTGCTCCAGGAAGTCTAAGTCCTTGGCTTATGTCAGGGTCTGGTGTGTGTTTGAATCTTGGTGCAGAGGATGATCCTATTTTCCTTGGTGGGCTCAGGTTCCTGATATTTTAGGTTTTCTGCAGCAGGGTCTGGAACTGGGGCTGGTCTTGAGCTCCCTGAGAGTCCAGGTGGCTGCATTGTCCAGCTTTTGGAGGAAGGTGAGCGGCATCTTCTGGAGGGGGTGACACATCTGTGTCCCCCTCTTCGTCTTTTCTTTCCATCTTGGGATCTCAGTCTGGTCCTTTTGGGCACTGTCTGAGACCCCATTTGCGCCTCCGTGCTTGGCTTCCATCAAGAATCTTACCCTGAAGATTGTGTTTTTGTTGGCTTTCACCTTCTGTCATGGCGGAATCTGTATCTTTCCTCCTCAGAGGATTCCATGTCCTTGTGCATGATTCAGTCCTTCAAAAGGTGGTGTTTCTGTTTCATATGAATTAGGTGGTTTGTTTGCTCTCCTTTGTGGCGCAGGGATCGTAGACTTCACAAGCTGGATGACCGGAGGACATTGTTCAGGTCCCTCAAGGAAACGAACAAGTTTCGTCTCCCGGACCACCTCTTTGTATTCTTTCATGGCCCTCGGAAGGGCCAGGAGGCCTTGAAGGCGGCTGATGAGGCTGCTTACATGGGCAGAAATTGTCCGGTGCCACAGGGGCTCAAGGCCCTCTCTGCTAGGGCTCAGGCCACTTCCTGTGCAGAGGCTTGGGCAGTTTCCCTGAGGAGATCTGCAGGGCAACGATTTGGTCATCACTTCATTTGTTTGCTAAGCACTACAGATTGGATATGCTGGCCAGTGCCCATTCGGACTTTGGCAGAGCTGTCATTTGGGGGACCTTATCTTCCCCTGCACAATAGATTTGCTTCGGTACATCCCATTCATTCAGAAAAGCGGAGCTGATGTTAAGAAAGGAGAAATTCTTTTATCCTGCCCTTAGAAGACCTTGGCCTGGGCTTCTGGGTATGCTGTGTGTTCCCTTTTAGTTCATTGAAAAGATTTTTTTCAAAAGGGCAATTAGAATTCTGATTGGCAGCATTACGGGGGTTCTTGTGAGATGGCTACTCCCTGGTATATGCAAGGTAGCGAGTGCTACTCTGTGGTGGTTTGCTCGCTTGTTTATTGGAGCTGCAGTGGACCTTCTGCTGCTTGGGCAGATGCATACTGGATTGTTTCAGAGAGCACCATAGCTTATACAGTGAGGTCTCTGGTAGAATTCAGTTTTCTCTACCTCCATCTTGCTGGTAGGAGGGGATAACAACCCATCATTCTGAACAGTGTCACTTACTAAAGAAAAAAAAAAAATTAGCAGATGAGATATGCTTTCTCCTTTTGTGATAAATAACCAAGGTTTTCTGTGTTAAGAACTTATCACGCATTTTTGAATAGAGCTCTTAGTGGTTTATTCAAAGTGCTATGAGCAGTATATAATATTTTTTGTTTCCAGGTGTATCTTAAAGAATTTTAAGTCTGGATAGAAAGGTGAGCATATCCCTACCATGCAAAAAGATCACTGTTGTTGTCATAGGTTTATGATGAGCTTTGAGTGTTTTCCTATTGTCTTCTATGGAGAACTCTTTTAGAACACTCTAAAACAATAACATGAAACTTCTTGCAAGCCAAAAAGATAGTGCGGAATGTATTTCTTATTTTCTTCTGTATAATTGAGGTAAAGACTTGAAACATTTACATGAGTGTCTTTGCTTTGTATACAGGTATATGACTCGAGTACATGGCATGCATCCAAAAGAGATCACTCGTCAGCTGAGCTTAGCAGTAAAGGATGGGCTTATTGTTGAAACCCTTACTGTTGGTTGCAAGGGCTCAAAAGCTGGGATTGAACAGGAAGGATACTGGTTGCCTGGTGATGAGATTGTAAGTATAATTTACAACTATATTGGATCACATTTAATATTGCTTGGAGCATTTTCATTTAATTATCATTTATAACTGTGTTCTTTACAGTTTTGAACCCCGGAAGAAATTTAAATGTCTGACTCCTAAAGGGGAGAAGTAGGGCTTGTACCATTTTTTGATTTACGGAGTCGCTGACCAGCGATATTTCAGTACCACAGTATTCAGTACCACTCCTGCTGATACAGGGCACAAAATGACTCGGTGACCCCCTAGCCTTATACGAAAACATGATCCCTAACTGTAATACTGCAAGAGTATCCATAGGGGTCGCTGGTGCCATTTTTGTACCCAGTACCAGCAAGGGCAGGAGTGACTGGGGTTGCTTCTGCCCAGAGCCCTAATAGACTCCAGGAACAATGTAAGGGGGGGGGGGGGATAGCTGTTTGAAATGGGGGAATTTTTTGTGAGGGTTACTTCCATGGGGGGTGTGGGCTTTTGTCTTGGGAGAGGAGAAACTTGACTGGTGGCAGCCCTTTGAGAGGGGGTTGTGATTTTGGAAGGGGAGGGGTTTTGCTCAGGGAGCAGCTAATGGGAAAAGCAGCTGGTGCCCGTAAGATGTGGTCTAGGAGCATCAGGTTATGGCTTTATAGGCCAGTGCTCCCAGGATAATAAAAAATAATCTCAGATTTTTATTTTTTATTTTTTCCAATTATTATGCAGCCTGTGGTGTTCACTGCAAGCCTTGTTATAGACATAGTAATGAGGAGTTTTGTGTGCCTCAGGTCCTTTAACTATATTTCCGTGTCATCTATACTAGACCAAACTAATGGGTTATGTCCATGTACCAGCGGAAGGAGACAGACAGTTCCAAGTAAACCGCCCCTTAAGGGTATCGTGCAGCCTAGAATGTTCAGTATTTTCTCTGTCTCCTAGCTGATGGTGGACGGATCGTGCAGCTGCTCTGGATTGCTGGCTGGTAGCTCCTGTCCTAGATTCTTTTGGTGACAGTGGAGCCAGGGGTGTGCTGGTAGCTGTGTTGGGGCTAGTTTCAGATGATACTCAGTGGTCCTGAGTTCCTCATCTGCCAGCTAGGGTACAATCCACAGTACTCACCCACGCCGATTACTGCAACAGTATCTTCATTGGTTGCAAAGCCCAAATCCTGAAAAAACTTCAAACTGCCCAAAACACAGCAGCCAGACTCATTTTTGGCAAATCATGATTTGAAAGCGCAGCACCACTTTTGCAATCAGCCTGTCTAGTTGCAAAATCCATGGATCCTTTGTTATCTGTGAGCACTCTCTTAATTTTTAGAGTGAAAGTACATACACACTTTCTTTTGAAAATTGCTCACAGATACAAATGACTTGAAGCCTCTGCGCCTGCTTTTACGGGCACATTTTTGATGGAAAACAGTGTGTATAGATTTGAAAATCAATCAGTCTGTGCTGTTTTCCAATCCCTCCCTAAACATAACCCAAAATATTTCTCCTCAATTTGGCTAAAAGTATGTATAGAACCCCCATAGGCGTTGGAATGGGGGAAGCCATGGGTGCCATGTCACCCTCAAAATCTAGAGGGAGGCTCACCAGTCTCTCCCCCCTCCCACCTGACACCCCACCACCACTGCTGCTGCTATTTCAGCAGTGGCAGCAAAAACAAAGAAAGAGGTTGCAGGACCGCTGCCTTTTCTCCCCAGGAACAGGAAGTGATGTCGTAGGGGGAGGGACTAGCAACTGTGAGCATGAACATAGTGGGCCTCATGATTGTTTTACATTTGTTTTGCCACTGCTGCTGTTGGCATGGATAAACAGCAGTGGTGATGCCGTCAGGTGGGAGGGGCAGAGAGGGGATAGACGTTGGATGTTGCTGGGGTTGAGAAAGGAGTCAGACTGGATAGAGAGGGGACAGATGCTGGATGAGGGGGAGAGGGGACAGATTCCGTATGGAAGGGGGGAGAGTGGCAGATGCTGGATGTAAGGAGAAGAGAGGGGGCAAACCCTGGATAGAAAGGGGGAAGAGAGGGGGCAATGACATGGGGGAAGAGAGGAGGCAGACTCTGGATTTAAATGAGGAGAGAGAAGGATCGAGTGCTGGATGGAAGGGGGAGCGAGAGAGGGGGCATACGCTGGATGGAACGGGGAGGGAGAGAGAGGGGCAGACACTGGATGGAAAGGGGAGGGGAAAAGAGGGGCGGGGCAAACGGATGGAAAGGGATGACAGAGAAGAGTGAGTGGCAGATGCAGGATACAAAAGGGAGAGGGAGAGAGAGAGACTGGGAAATAAGAGAAAGTGAAATAGGAGAGCTAATGTGAGGAAAAGAAATGGCAGTCTGTAGGTGGATAGTAGTATTTTAATAAAAAAAAAAAAGGGGGGAAATTTAAGATTTTATAGTAGGAAAGAATTAAATCTGGACAGGCAGAAAAATAATTGGAAGAAAACTGAAAGGAGAAGAGAAGAGAAAATGACAAAGGGACAGGAAATCTTGTCAAAGAGTTAAGAAGACAAAGCAGAAACAAGAGACTAGGACCAACACAAATTTGAAAAGTAAATGGCTAGACAACAAAGGTAGAAAAAAATGAATTTTATTTTTAGTTTAGGATAAAGTAGTGTGGTAGCTGTGTTAATAAATGTTAAAAATGGAAATAAGGTGATATTTTTATTAGACTAATTTTAATACATTTTTAACTAATGTTTGGAGACCAAACTCTCCTTTCTCATGTCAGAACAGGATATTATAACAGCAGTATACTGTCCTGAAAGCTAAGGGTCCTGTTTAGAATTCTGCCCGCACTAACACTAGAGACTCCCATAGGAATATATGGGTGTCTCTTGCATTAGCACGTGCTAGAAATGCTAGCATGTCTTAGTAAACAGGGCCCCAATATATTTAGTCCAATAAAATGGTATCATCATCATGCTTTCCATTTTTTGTTTTATTTGTATTAGCTTATGTAGTGGTCAGAATATGACAGTTTTTGAGATTTATATCTGCTTTCTCTTAAATTTGCACAGTATGGGGGGACATGCATCACTTTTTCTCTGGTGGTGTGCTTTGTCTTCTTGGGGGTTCTACATATTTCTGTTTTTGATTTGTGGTTAGTTATTTTATACTGCATGATGGTCTGTGTTCTGTGTGTATGAAAGACATGGTTTTCTGTTAGCACTAATTGTTCAGGATGGAACTGTTCTAAGCTGGTTTCTCTAGTTTTCCAGTAGGGTATATTGATTTTCTAGTACCTATTGCAGTGTTGTGGTGTTGCGTTTTCCTGTTATGTGACTTGTGAAAGTTATGCTGCTATTTTGGTATGGTAGACTTACACTTCAGGTCCTGAGTGACATTTGTAGTGTTTTGTATTAGTTCACAGTATGCCTTGTACTGGATTTTGGATTTGAATTAGATCATACTTTCTCAGTAATAGGTCAGGGCAAGTTACGTTTAAGTACAGTAGGTATTTTCCTGTCCTTGGAGTGCTTACAATGTTAAATTTTGTACCTGATTCAATGGAGGGTTAAGTGACTTGTCCAAGATTTCATGGAGCAGCAGTGGCCTCCCCGTTTTTCAGCGAGTGCACAGGAGACCATTAATCTCTTCTCATCCGCACTAAGGCGAGAATGTGATTGTCCCGCACTTCTCACACAGTTTGTTGCTTGAGCATTATTTTTGCACATTTTTTAGTTTGATTTTCCCCACTTTTAAGTTTCCTTAAAAGGTGCAAGTGTATTACAGTATGCATATCAGTAGCAGAGGTATTGGGGGAGGCAGCTGGTGGACAGTGAAGGGGTCCTTCCCTGCTGTGTTCAAAAATGCCTCTACTGTCCCTTTTTTTGTTTGTTTGTTTGTTTGTTTGTTTGTTTGTTAAAAGTGGTGCTTGTAGAAGGGAAGTAGTGTTTCCTCTAAGCTGTGCTATACATCCAGTAACTGAGTAAAATTCAGAGTTATAAACATAATTAAACTACAGGCAAACTAGGAGGGGAAAGCATGCAGTGCATGGCTCATGGAATTCTTTCCAGTCTCCCCAAGAGTGTTTACGTATGTGTTTGTGTTACCTGCAAGAAGTGCTTACCGTGCAATGTAATGCAACCCTCACAACATAACCAGCCTGTCCAGTCACAACTGAACTGCAGTGATTTTTGCTGCATACCTTGCCAACAAAATTAAGTCTCTGCCAGGATTTACAGGCAGCCCTACCTAGTCTCCAATCAGCTAACCAGGAGCACAAAAACTCGTCCCTTCCTGACAGACATATGGGACTATTTAGACCCAATAACAGAGGAGGGCCTTGACATAATCCAAAGAGACCTTCAACCAACTACCTGCACCCTTGACCCCTGCCCATCAAAGCAGAGGCCTCATTGAAGGCGCCACAAAAATTGTGAACTCCTCTCTTTCTAATGGGCAACTACCAACAGCATTTAAAAGAGCAGTGATGCATCCTTTGCAAAAGAAGAACAACCTTGACCAAGTTAACAGGCCAGTATCCAACATCCCGTTTTTAGGAAAACTTATAGAACAAACAGTCTGTGATCAACTCAGTGATTGGCTATAAGAAAGAAACTGGCTAGATCCATGTCAATCTGGATTCAGATCTGGTTATGGAACAGAAATAGTCCTTCTATCCCTACTAGATGGCCTTCACAGAAACAGAGACAGAGGATTTGCCTCGGTGCTAGTACTGCTAGATTTCTCAGCCGCTTTTGACACTGTGAATCATGATATTATCAGTGGAACAGTACTTGCCTGGTTCAGATCCTATCTGACAGGCAACAGTCCATAGTGTTCAGCAGCACCTCATCACCACCATGAGCACTGACCTGTGGGGTACCACTACAAAGGTTGATACTGTTACCTATTTTGTTCAATATCTGTCTCAAGCCACTAGCCAAGCTGGCTCAGTTCTACATCTATATGGATGATGTGCAGCTTCTCATACCCGTTGAACCTGACTTACCCACAGCCCGAATAAACTAACTACCTGTCTAAAATCAATTGAAGAATGGGCTAAAAACAACAAACAGCTTCTGTGGGTCCCTAATACAAGTGGGCACATACTTAACATCAAAATCTCTTTTGGGAAATATGAACTTCCCCTCAAAGCACAAGTCAGGAACCTTGGCATACAGCTCGATTCAACGCTTATTTTGATCTCCCAAATGCAGGCAACCTTCAAAAGCATCTTCTATCACTTGCGACAACTATGCTGCTTGTTTCCTTACATTGAGAAGGCAAGCCTGGTCTTAGTTGTGCATGTCATGATAACATCAAGACTGGATTACTGTAATACACACTACACTGGTCTGACTGCAAAAGGTCAGCATCAATTCCAATTGATTCAGAATACTGCAGCTGGAATAATAGAAGGCTGTAAGCAACATGACCACATCACACAATGTTTGCAAAACTTTCACTGGCTACCAGTACAAAATCAGGGCCAAATTTAAAACTCTATATTTGACCTTCAGGGCTCTAAAAGGAAATTGTCCAGAGTTCTTGAAGAACAGGATCTCCCTCTACATACCTCCCAGGTCACTAAGGTCCTCCCAAGGAGTATCCCTAATTACATCCTCTCCAAAGGATATTACAGGATGTAATACCCGCAAGTGAGCCTTCCCCGGACTAGCCCCAAAACTTGGAATTCACTTCCTGAAAAGCTTTGCTTAACACAAGACTATCTATATTTCAGGTAGCAGGTGAAAGCTTGGCTCTTCAACCAGGCTTTTATTGGAAGAAGTAAATGACAATAGCTGCACATATTACATGTTTACCCACTCCTACCCTAGCTAAGATTATGTTCAGGCACCTTTCTGACCTCAATTGCAACATTCTTTAAATTCCCTTATTTTCTTACTCCTGTCTTACTTTGTCTATCTGTGCTTATACCCTAAACTGTCTACGAAAATGTTTTATTACATATTGTGTTGACGTAAGTAGTATGCTATGCCATACTTTATATTGTTTGAATATTTTTGCTGCTGTAATTGTCTATTGCTTATGTTTGACTTATTCTTGCTGTACTTCCTTGAGTGAATTCTTTCAAAAAGGCGGTAAACAAATCCAGAATCTGCGTACAATTTCTTTCCACTTAGAATTACCATCAAAATAAAGGGGAAATGAGCAAGATCAATGAATTGCGAGCAATAGTATGTTGGAGAAATGCCATCGTCCAGCATTGAGTTGTGGGAATTAGTGAGACTTCCTCTCTTGTTACATTAGAATCTTTGTGGGATGCAGTACAGACCCATAACTCAAGATATTTGGAAGTTTCGTTTCTCAGTTTTTGATATTATGTGGAACGTTTGAGACACAGATTCAAGTTTTAGACCAGCATTCCAGGGGCTGTGTTCTCTTGAGGTTGAAATATTGGAGATTTGGTGAGTGAGTTCTTATGAAGGATAAGATCTTTGTTTATAAGAAAGTGGAATATTTAGAAAATCGATTAAGGAGAAAATTTGAGACTCACGAACTTCCCAAAATCCCCATTAATCTCTTCAGTGGACATGGTAAGGAAGTATTTTTTGGAGGTTTTGAGGATTCTGGTAGAAGCTCTTCCACCTCTTACTAGTGTTTAACATTTGGAGCCCAGAGGAATGTTAATGATGATAAGGTGAAATCTCCCAAATGAATTTAACAGAGTTTCTAGAATCCTCTTTAGAAGTTATTAAGCAGAAGACAACTCTGTTGGTGACTTTTGTGCTTGAGCTGGTTCGCAGTAATGTAATGTGTTTATATTTTTGCTGTATTAATAAGTTGGATCTAAGGTTTACGTTTTTCTTGATCTGTCTAAAGATACACAAAGAGATGACAAGAGTTCTTGGCATTGAGGTCCAGAGTAATTGCACTTGGCATGGGTTTTTTGTTGTGTGTTTCCTTGTTAAAGTGTTATAAATTTTGAGTTAAAGAATTATCTTTTTTTTTTAAATCTGAAACGGCTATTAAATTTTATTTGTGTAGAGGAAGAGTTAAGAATGAAAGTATGATCCTTACACTTGAGTGGCTTGAAGACTGTGAGGAATATGTGATTTTCAATTGTTTTTTTTTTTTCATTTGTCCCCCCCCCCCCCCCCCCCCCCCCCCCCCCCGTTTGTTTTATTTTCTATATCTTGGCTTTCTAGTTTACTTTATATTATGGATCAATATAATTATGTATTATTTACCTGATAAAGGAGTCCTTTTACTAAGCTGAAGTAAAAGTAGTGCTCCCTTGCGCAGGTGTTTCCCATGCACTAAGTCCATTTTTACTTCAACTGTAAAAATGGTCTTTTTCTATTTTCTTGTATTAATGGCCATGCGCTAATATTGCGATTAGTGTGTGGACATTAAAAAGAAAAAAAATTAGTGTGCATTCACTGCAACCCATTTTGTAGGTGGTAAGGGCTCTTGTGCTATTCCTGCACTGACTAGTTACTGATTAGTGAGGAACATATCAACTCTCTTCCCCAAGACATGCCCCTTCAAAAAATAATGTAAAATATTTTTTAGTATGTGTTTAGTGCACAAACATTTGGCACTTACTGCAGGATGCCTTAGCGTATCCCACTGTATACCATTTTAATGTGTTAGCACCGAATGCAGCTTAGTCAAATAGCCCCATAGTTACATTCTCGTAAACTATGATGTGACCGATATCCTCAGGAAGAAAAAAAAAAACTCTTAAATAAATAATATTTTCTTTAAAGATTGTGTTAAATGGTTAATAAAATTTTCAGAAACTGCTTTTATCAGATAAACTTGATAAAAGTCCAGGATTCCTGTAGCCTTAAGGGAAGGAAAAGACATACTATGAGAATAAAGACTCTGTAGGAACTGAATCCTAAGCCTTTGAAGTAAGGTATGTGTTCTTTTACTGAGGATGTGTGTGTTAATTAACAAAAACAGGAGATGTGGCGGTGGAGGTTGTAGGAAGGCGTGGTCGCAGAACAAGTTTAAAGTTTAGGGGCAGGCAGGGACTAACAAAGCATTGGGAGTGGAACACCCCCCCCCCCTTTGATCTGCACCCGGGGTGGTCCACCACTACTGCCCTGCCCTTGGTACGCCACTAACTAAATTCCTAATAAACTTCCCCACAGCTAAACTACATCCAATAACTCAGTTTATTTATTCATTCAATCCAATTTATATACAGCGTCTGGAAAGGATGGGACCCTCAACGTTTTTCCAAATAACCCAAAAACAAATGTACTATTAAAAAAAATGATTACTAGTGTTGACAGGGAGTACTGCAATATGCTGTAAAAAATGGGATGATCCTTGTTTTTGAAATGTCATTCAGGAAATGACCACTGAGATCCGTTTTAGCAAAATGGCTTCAGTGAAGAAGATAAAGTTGCAATTAAATTTTTGCCTCAAAATAAGGCTTCCTTGTCATCAAGCAGATGAAGCCATTACATATGGGTTATGTCCATCAACCAGCAGGGGAGATACTACTACTACTACTTAGCATTTCTATAGCGCTACAAGGCATACGCAGCGCTGCACAAACATAGACAAAAGACAGTCAGAGAGCACTCAAACTTTCACAGTGCCCTCTTGGCCAGCTAGCTCCACTGCCTCTTCAGTATTCTCTATCTCCCTTAGCAGGGTGGCTGCAGCTTGTTCGAGCTCCAGAAAAATCTGCCGGGAGGTGGTTCCTGGCTTGCCAGTTGTTAACCGGGGTGTTGGAGGCTATAGCAGCTTCACTTTAAAGGCACATAGGTTAGCCCTTTCCCTGCCTTACCCATACCTCTGTGGATGTGGACATATTGCCTTGCTTTCCCTGGCCTTACCCACCAACAGTGGATGCAGGCATATAGGTTCGCCCTTTTCCTGCCTTTCCCACTCATCTGAGCCTCCGGAGTCTTCAATACCTCTGCTTTCCTCACAGCTTTAAAAAAAAAAAAAAAAGTCGCGTCGCGTTTTTAAACGCAGAGACGCTGGAACAGAGGTTTTTTTGACCTTATTTTCAGCAGGATCGTAGTTGTACACTAGATCCTTTGAGGTAAGAGTGTTTTCCAACTCCTCCGGGGTGGGCCCGCGATCGGGGCGATTTTGGCGCGAAACCGCCATTTTGGATTTTACCACCGTTTTTCGGCGATGGCTGCGGACAATGTAAAGCGCTGTTCCACTTGTGGCAAGCGCAAATCAGCAGAAGGGCTCTGTAAATCGTGCTGTATTGGCGTAGTAGCCGGCCCAAGCATGGCGAGCGATGTTTCTTCCCGCTCTGAGCTGGCAGCGGGCGCCATTTTGCTTACACCGCATGGCGCGGCCTCCGTGGACACGGAGAGACCTGAGCCGGGTGGGGCACCTCGAGATGAGGTTATTTCAGGAGTGGCTAGCACCGGACAGGATTTGGGTGCCCAGGGTGAGATTTTCTGCCCGGATTTTGTGCTTTTGCTGCATAAAGCATACATGATGAAAAGAGCCCTTCCTCAAGGGTCGCCTAAGGCTCCTCTGATTGCCCCCCCCCCCCGATGGATTCTGGCCTGGGACTGCCCAGTGAGGCTTTTTTCCCGGATGCTTGGCTTAAAGATAAGCGCAGAAGGGTTAATTCCCCTTCAGATTGTGGTGCACCTTTTTTCCCCCCGTGGTCGGGGTGTGAGGATTCGGAGAACTCTGACAGACGTTCTTGGTCTGAGGAACCAGAGTCAGGTGCGGATTTACCACAGGATCTGGATGATCCCTCCGCGGTGAGGATTTTCCACCATGATGAGCTGCCAGCGCTTATTTCAGATACCCTGCAGGCCCTCTCGATTGAAGATCCTGACAGTGGCATGGCCTCCTCGGGTAATCCCAGGATGGCTAGTACCAAGAAAGCTGCTCGGGCCTTCCCTTTGCATGACTCCATCCTAGAGCTTGTTTCGGCTCAGTGGGCTGACCCCGAGGGACCTTTGAGAGTTTCCAGGGCTATGGGGCAGTTATACCCTCTGTGTGAGGGACATATGGCTCGTTTTCAAATGCCTACAGTGGATGCCCTAGTCACTGCGGTGACAAAGAGAACTACCCTCCCTGTTGAAGGAGGTGTTGCCCTGAAGGATGTTCAAGACCGTAGGCTGGAAACAGCATTGAAACGGTCCTTTGAAATTGCAGGTCTCACTGTTCGGGCGTCTGCATGCAGCTGTTATGCTGTGAGAGCCTGCCTAGCTTGGCTGCAACAGGCAGTGGCTCAGCCCGGAGATGGAGCGGAGCCCTTCTTGGATGTGGCTCCGCGGATGGAGGTGGCCTTGTCCTTTCTGGCTGATGCCCTTTATGACCTTTTCAGAGCTTCGGCTAAACAAATGGCAGTAGCAGTGGCGGCTCGCCGTCGTCTGTGGCTACGACACTGAGCAGCGGACATGGCCTCTAAGCAAAGGTTGGTGAAGTTGCCTTTTCAAGGACTTCTCCTATTTGGTGAGGAGTTGGAGAAAATTGTGATAGGCCTGGGTGATCCAAAACCCCAGCGCTTGCCCGAAGATAGGCAGAGGCCTTCCTCTAAGGGCCAGGCGGTCCACTCCTCGTACAGACCTCGCTTCCGTGAAGCTAGAAGGTACCGCCCGGGGCGTTCTGCTGGGTTCACTTCACGTGCCCGTGGTCAGCAGAGGAACTCCTTTCGCTCGGACAAGCGTTCCGCAGCCGGTGGCTCAAGACCAGGAGTTCAGGGGCGACTCTCTCAATGATGGTGCGCCGGCCCTCTCCTCGATGCCTGTCATCGGAGGACGGCTTTCCCTCTTTGTCGAGGAGTGGGCCAAGATTTCCTCAGATCAGTGGGTTCTGGACCTGATCAGAGATGGATACAGAATAGAATTCAACGCCCCAGTAAGAGACGTGTTTGTGGAGTCCCGATGCGGTTCTGCCGTCAAACGGGCGGCAGTGGAGGAGACTTTACAAGGTCTGATTCAGTTAGGGGCAGTGACCCCGGTGCCTCCCGCCGAGCAAGGCTGCGGCCGATACTCCATCTACTTTGTGGTGCCGCGAAAAGGTGGGTCCTTTCTCCCTATTCTGGACTTAAAAGAAGTGAACAAGTCCCTGAGAGTGCGGCATTTCCACATGGAATCCCTGCGCTCCGTCATTGCGGCGGTTCAGCCAGGAGAGTTTCTCACGTCTCTAGACCTGAAAGAAGCTTACTTGCACATACCGATTTGGCCCCCGCACCAGAAGTTTCTGAGGTTTGCGGTGTTGGGAAAACATTTCCAGTTCAGGGCTTTGCCTTTTGCCCTCGCCACAGCTCCCCGAACCTTTTCGAAGGTAATGGTGGTAGTAGCTGCTTTTCTCAGGCGAGAAGGTATCAGGGTTCACCCGTACCTAGACGACTGGCTCATCAGAGCAGACTCTGCAACAGAGAGCTTACAAGCTACAGCCAGAGTGATCTCAGTACTGCAATCTCTAGGCTGGGTCGTCAATATGGCCAAAAGTCACCTGTCCCCTTCACAATCTCTAGAGTTTTTGGGGGCCAGGTTCGACACAGTCTCGGGCTATGTGTTCCTACACGAGCTAAGGCGGTGCAAGCTTCAGAATCAGGTCCGTCTGCTCCTGAGGATGCCCCGCCCGCGAGCTTGAGACATTGTCCAGCTGCTGGGATCGATGACAGCCACGATGGAAGTGGTACCCTGGGCGAGAGCGCACCTGAGACCTCTACAGTATTCCCTACTCCGGAGATGGTCTCCTATTTCTCAGGATTTCCAATGCAGACTTACTTGGCTCCCTGCGGCCCGTCTCAGCATGGAGTGGTGGCTCTCGGACAGCATGCTGCGGCGAGGAATGCCGCTGACGCTCCCCGTTTGGTGCCTAGTGGTAACAGATGCCAGCCTGAAGGGCTGGGGCGCACACTGCAAGGGGAAGCATGCCCAGGGTCTATGGACACCCGAGGAGTCGGAGTGGTCCATCAACCGCCTAGAGTTGAAAGCGGTGTTTCAGGCGCTTCTGGCCTTTCAAGTGACCCTGGAAGGATTGGCTGTCAGAGTGATGTCGGACAACACGACAAAGGTGGCCTATATAAATCAACAAGGCGGAACAAGGTGCAGAGCACTAGCCGCGCAGGCCGAACTGATTTGCCACTGGGCCGAGCTGCATCTTCAGTGTCTGTCGGCAGCTCATATTGCAGGTCAGAGCAATGTGCAGGCCGATTATCTGAGCAGGCATCAGATCGATCCAGCAGAATGGAATCTGGCAGACGAAGTATTCCTGCAGATCTGTGCCAAATGGGGCAAGCCCATGATGGATCTAATGGCGACAAGTGCCAATACCAAAGTCCCGTGCTTCTTCAGCAGACGGAGAGATCCTCGCTCGGCGGGGTTGGATGCCTTGGCTCAACCCTGGCCTCCGGGTCTACTTTATGTGTTTCCCCCATGGCCCTTGATAGGGCGCCTGCTCTTGCGGATTCGACTGCACCCAGGAGAAGTGGTCCTCATCGCCCCGGATTGGCCAAGGAGACCTTGGTATGCAGACCTCCAACAGATGCTCCTGGAGGCTGCTCTGCCGTTACCTCTGGTACCGAACCTGTTGACTCAGGGACCGGTAGCCATGGAGGACGCCGGCCGCTTTGGTCTTACGGCATGGCTATTGAGAGGGCGCAATTGAGGGATAAAGGTTATTCCAATAAAGTTATTTCCACTCTCCTGCAAGCCCGCAAGCGGTCCACTTCCGTGGCTTATGCCAGGATTTGGTGCCTGTTTGAGTCTTGGTGTGCTTCCAGAGCCATTGCTCCATTGCGGGCTCCTGTCTCGCCGATTCTGGACTTTTTGCAGGAAGGTGTACAAAAAGGCTTGGCCTATAATTCCCTGCGGGTGCAGGTGGCAGCGTTGGCCTCCCTTCGTGGTAAGGTGGAAGGCGTGTCTTTGGCTGCTCACCCAGATGTGGCACGGTTTCTTAGAGGGGTGCTTCGGCTC
The DNA here is from genome assembly GCF_901765095.1 of Microcaecilia unicolor. Lineage (NCBI taxonomy): Eukaryota > Metazoa > Chordata > Amphibia > Gymnophiona > Siphonopidae > Microcaecilia > Microcaecilia unicolor. Next base: position 82,318,681 of record NC_044031.1, read on the forward strand.
CGACCTCCAGTGCGAGCACCCTGTCCAGCTTGGAACCTGGGGCTAGTTTTGAAAACCCTGCAGGCATCTCCTTTTGAGCCGCTTCGGCGAGCATCGGAGAAAGATTTGACACTGAAGGCCATTTTTCTGGTGGCCATTACCTCGGCGAGACGAGTGTCAGAGCTCCAGGCGCTGTCCTGTAGAGACCCATTTCTGCAATTTTCAGAGTCCGGAGTCACGGTTCGGACCGTGCCTTCCTTTATGCCTAAGGTGGTTTCAGCTTTTCACCTAAACCAGCCCATTTTCTTGCCCTCTTTTTCAGAGGAAGAGTTTCCAGAATCTTTTGGGCAGCTGCACCTTTTGGATGTGCGCAGGACTCTGCTGCAGTATCTGCGAGTTACTAACTCTTTCAGGACTTCTGATCATCTGTTTGTTTTGCTATCCGGTTCTCGCAGAGGGTCTCCAGCGTCTAAAGCCACTATTGCCCGCTGGCTCAAAGAAACTATCTTTTCAGCTTATCTGCTGGCCGGCAGGGTTCCGCCTGTAGCCTTTAAGGCACATTCTACTAGAGCGATTTCTTCCTCTTGGGCTGAAACTGGAGCACTCTCTCTTCAAGAGATATGCAGTGCAGCAACATGGGCTTCTAAGCGCTTTTTTGCCCGACATTACAGGCTGGATGTGGCTGCCAGGAGGGATGCGCGTTTTGGTGCACAAGTGCTAGCGCGTGGTGTGGCTTGTTCCCACCCTATCTAGGGATTGCTTTGTTACATCCCATACGTAATGGCTTCATCTGCTTGATGACAAGGAAGGGAAAATTAGGTTCTTACCTTGGTAATTTTCTTTCCTTTAGTCATAGCAGATGAAGCCATGAGCCCTCCCTGTATGATTGTCTGTATGCTGTGAATCTGTTTTTCAGGTTCTGTTCTAATTTCCTGAAGTTCCTTCCTTGGGAGAAAGTTGGAAAACAATCTTCAGGATTCATGTTCAGTTTAAATTTAGGAGGATGTGTTCATTCCCTCCAGCATGTTTTTTTTTGGAGGATGTGTTGATTCTCTCCAGGAGGCGCATGTGTTCCCCTCCAGTTCTATAAATAGGAGGATGAGTTCATTCCCTCCAGTGTGTTGGGAGGATGTGTGATTCCCTCCAGGAGGCGCGTGTGTTCCTCTCCACTTATACAATAAGGAGGATGAGTTTATTCCCTCCAGGAGGATGTGCATTCCCTCCTTTATGAGTTCATGCCCTTGTGATGGGCCATCGTTCGCTGTGAGGAAAGCTCTTGTGATTCCCATTGCGGTTTGCCATACTGCTTTGGAAGCTTCAAATACTGAAGAGGCAGTGGAGCTAGCTGGCCAAGAGGGCACTGTGAAAGTTTGAGTGCTCTCTATCTTCCCTGCTGGTTGATGGACATAACCCATACGTAATGGCTTCATCTGCTATGACTAAAGGAAAGAAAATTACCAAGGTAAGAACCTAATTTTCCCATATGGCGCAAAGTGTTTGCTAAGGCAGTGTCGTAATAAAGAACATAAAAATAGCTATACTGGCCAACACAGGTCACAAGTACCTGACAGAAACCCAAATAGTAGCAATATTCCATGCTACTAATCCTAGGGTAAGCGATGGCTTCCCCATGTGTATCTCAGTAGCAGACTATGGACTTTTCCTCCAGGAACTTGTCATTTCCCTCCTGGAGTCTCTAGGCTGGGTCATGAATCGTCCTAAGAGCTGTCTCAGGGTCCAGTTTGACACAATCAGGGAAATGGTGTTTTGCCAGAGGACTGGGATGAACAGCTCCAGGGCCAGCACCACAGATTGTGCAAGCTCCCAGAACCCATGGTCTGGGACTATTTACAACTCCTGGGCTCCATGGTGGCAACTCTGGCGTGAGGGCACACATCCGCTCCAATTAAGACGGCTCTTGTTATCTCAGTGGGCCCCAGCCTCACTTGACTTGCATCAACTGCTACCTCTCCCACCCAGGACGGGGCTCAGTCTGACCTGTTTGGACAGCTCAGCTCACCTGCTGAGAGCAGTTCTGCTGGATCCTCCTCGGTGGATTTTGGTTACCATGGGTATGAGTCTCTTCGACTGGGGAGCTCACTGCCTAGGTGTGTAGCTCAGGGAACCTGGACGGACCAGGAGGTGTCCTGGTCCATCAATCATCTGGAGACCTGGGCGGTTCATTCAGCCCTGTGGGAGTTTTGGCTGCTTCTCAAAGGGAAAGCAGTCAGGGGTGATGTCAGATAGTGCTACGGCGGTGGCCAACATCAACAGGTAGGGTGGAGCCAAGCAGTGGCCCTGGAGGCCGCGGGTTTGTCTGTGGGCAGAGAACCATCTGCAGGCCCTCTTGGCTGTCCATATTGCGGACAAGGATGGTGTACAAGCAGACTTTCTCAGTCGCTCTCTCCTGGATCCAGGAGAATGGGAGTTGGGACATTGGGCCTTTCAGCCCTTTTAGCTCTTTTTGGATCATTGATTTTTCAGTCAGTGGAGGGGATAGATGCCCTGGTTCAGCCATGACCATTAGAGGAGCCTCTCTGTGTTCCTACCGTGGCCACTGATCAGCCATTTGCTGCACAGGATTGTGCATAATCCTCATCTGAATTTTGCTGGTGGCTCTAGACTGGCCTCGCAGGTCCTGGTATGTGGATCTCCAGCGATTCCTGGTAGTGGACCCTCATCCTTTGCCCAGAGGTCGAGGTCTTCTCTGACAAAGACCAGTAGAAATGGAAGACCTCGGATCCCTTCTAGCTTAGGATTTGGCCATTGAGAGGAGACATCTAGAAAAGCGCAGGTGCTCTCCTGCAATAGTTTCTACAGTGCTGTGTTCCAGAAAGTCCTCTACGTCCCTGGCTTATGTCAGGGTCTGGCATGTTTTTGAATCCTGCTGCAGGAATCGGTCCCTGTCTCCTTGGAGGGCTCAGATTCCTGATATCTTGATGTGCCTGTAGCAAGGCCAAGAGCAGGGGCTGGCTTTGAGCATCAGCACCAATGTTCTTCAGTAGATCTACTAGGCAGGGAAAGACATCTATTTCATAAGAACTGCCATCAGACCAAAAGTTCCTAAGGGTCATGTATGCAGTGTGTCGCCTATGCGAGTATCATCTGTCAGGTGTGTCCCAACTGAAAAAAGGTTAAGAACCACAACTCTAGTGTAGTGGTTCCCAAACCTGTCCTGGGTGAACCCCAGCCAGTCAGGTTTTCAGGATATCTTCAGTGAATATTCATAAGTGAGATTTGCATGCAATGGAGGCAGTTCATGCAAATCTAACTCATAAAAATTCATTGCGGATATCCTGAAAGCCTGACTGGCTGGGGTTCCCACAGGACAGGTTTAGGAGCCACCACTCTACGGAATACTTATTTATTGAGTGTCTTCTATGGAATGCTCTAATCAAAGAGGCAAAATACGATGAGCTTAGTCTGTTGAATTAAGTTGTTTTTTAAGATTCTATTTACATGGTTGATCATAAGGATTTTAATATAGCCTGTAAGGGTTTAGGATTCTCCCTTTGCTTAGTTCTGATCTAACAAAAGTTCTCTTACCGGATGCAAATACTGGCAAATAGTTCTGGGATGGTTGTTGAGCTCAGAATACGATGAGCTACTGTTTTAATCAACTCTGGTTATTCCTGTACATTATGAAATGACTTCCAAATAGTATCACATGAAGCAGATAGGCGTCGGTTATATCCAGTAAATACAGTACATTGATAAGGTTCAAGACCCTGCAGCATTTCCTAAACACAGTAAGATGTTCTAATGTTTGACGGTGAACATGAATCAATAAATCTACTTTGGTACACACCTAATATAAATTTTTTATCTTCTGAACATGGATCTATGTGAGAATAATCCAGATGATGTACAGGAACTTTGAAGACCAAATAGATCCCCTCCAGCTGTGATACTTTTCCATCTCATCTGAAAAAGGGACCTCTCTGGTTTTGAAAGCTCATTTACCACATGACCTAGTTTGACATTAAAATGAATTTTTAATATAAATGATCTTTTCAATAGTTTTCTTGTATCAGGCTATTAATTAGGCTTGACAAGAAGTGGTTGATCATATGCATCTGTTCTTTGATTTATGAAGTAGTAGAACACCCTATATCATAACAAGCAAATGCTGTAGATTGACTTGTCCGTCTAGTACACAAACATCATACACAGACAAGTTGTCAGTCTGTAGCTGCTCTGCAATTTCCATTTCATTACTCTTCAACACAATATCCAAATCACTTTGAGACATCTTTACTGTACAGAGAAGATGAGAGATTAATCTTGAGTATATCTCAAGATAACAAGATAAGCAGCATGAAATCTGTTCTACTGTTTTGGGATCTTGCCAGGTGACCTGGTTTGGCCACTGTTGGAAACAGGATACTGTGCTTGATGGACCTTCGGTTTTTCCCAGTATGGCAATGCTTATGTTCTTAGTTATTCCTTATCCTGGTAAATCAGTCTAGATGAGTGGGTTATGCTCCCCTACCAGCAGGTGGATGCTGAGAATTCAGTGGCATCACCAGAATAAGAGGTAGAGCAGCCTTGGATCTTGCCAGTACTGTATTTTTCTTTCTCCAGCAGATGTGCACAGGGGACTGGTGCATCAGGATTTGATAAGTAGGCCTGAATCTCCAGGCTTCAGGGTATGGCCTCTTTTCCTGCAGTTGATTCCATTTGGCTGTTGATATAGATCAGAAGTTTAATTTTGTCTTTTTCCATTAGTTCAATGTAGTACACCAAGATCAGTGGTTAATAAATTATTGGTTAAGAGGTATTAATCCCAAATGAGTTTGGATTTTGACTGAAGCGTTTTACATTGATAGCTTGGGAAATGGCTTCACATTAAACAGAATTTTCATTATTAAACTTTCTAATGCTGTGGTCCTGTATGCGTATAATATATATATTTAAGTTCTAATGAGGTACACTAGCTCAACTGTGTATACTTTCAACACTTGATGGGCTTTAAGACTACCATTTTTTGCTCAGATAGGCTAATTATTGTGTCTCTTTTGTAGGACTGGGAAACAGAAACCCATGACTGGTATTGTTTTGAATGCCATTTGCCTGGAGAAGTGTTAATATGTGACTTGTGTTTTCGTGTGTATCATTCCAAGTGTTTGTCTGATGAATTCAGACTTAGAGACAGCGGTAGTCACTGGCAATGCCCAATTTGCAGGGTGAGTATCTTTCGAGTTTTAATGTATTGATGAAAACATTGATGTTCTGTTATAGCCTCAAGATAAGTGCGAATGCACTGGACATGGTTTTCAATTAATTAATGACACATGTTCAGTAAAAAAAAACTGTAACAGATGACAGAATATCAATATGGCCAGCAGATAATTCAAAAGTTCTTTACTAATAAATCTTTGAACCTGTCACAGCTTTGGAAAAGGCAGTGCTTTTGTAAATTCAGTAAAAGACTAAGGGAGTCTTTTCCTAAGGTGCTGTAAGTAGTTAAGATTAAAAATAGTGCACCTTTATCTAATACTGCACGGCTATATTAACCATTAATGCAAGGCTGGTACACTTAGCGTGTGTTAACTCAACTCTTACGTTAATTGGTTAATGAATGAGAACCAGGCATTACAGGGGTGAGTTGGGTGTGGACGGCTGTAACAAAGTGTTTGGGTGGTTAGCACATTCTAGCTGTCACAGCTGCACTTAGCAGCACCTCAAGAGAGTCTAGTAGCGCGGCTGCTGTCACCACAAGTTCTGTGGTGACACACTTCCCAGCCTCCCTTGTCCAATACCCTCCTGAAGGTGTGATTCCTCTCTGAATCTCTGATTTTCCCCCTCCCCCCCCAAGACCTAACCAAGTGATGTCTATGGTGGACAGTGGTGCTGGGATGGAAATGGTCCCCCTCTGCTCCTAACTGAATCTTGACTGGGCTCCAAATTGGCCACCAAGACCTCTAGTAGTAGTCTTGCGATACTACTGCTGGGGGCATCCTTGATCCAGAAGACTACTATTAGGGGTCATTGCAGCCATTTTTGTGCTCTCTGAGGGGGCAGGAGATTTTCTTTGGATGGGGGAGGGGAACAGTGGGGTGTATTCCGTGGGAGATTGGAGGGGAGTTGGACCATTATGAGCGTATCAACCAAGGGGGGCTAGAGGTGCACCACAGTGGCTGCCAGATACTTGTCTCCCCTCCACTGTTTCACAAGCAGTAGCAAATGTTGTGGTTCTCCTGTGCTGTTGCTGCATGTAACAGTGCCATTCAGTAAGTATTTGCCCTGTGTGATAAATACAAGGCAGATGCTGGATATGCCCTCTGCATTTACTGCAGAGGCTTTGCACTTCCTGTGTTCTAGTTTTTGCTGTTAACACACAGTAAATGCAAAAATTTACCAGACTTTTGTCAGAGTTCCCCAAGACACACTTGGAAGAATTCATTATTTTTAATCCATGTAAGTGTTTTAGTGAGGCTGCAGACTAGTTCTTCAGATTGCTGTACTAGAAGTGATGTTTGTAATGTGATTTTAGGTTAAAATAAAACATCCTTGGCATTCTTACCAGACCTGTCCAGAACCTGTAGGTTGTGCCCATTGACAAGTGAATGGGGACAGAGAAAAAAAAACAGTCCTGCATGCTTTGCCCATTAAGGGCACTGTGCAGCCTTAGGTGCTCAGAATTTCTGCATCTCCAGTGGATGCTGATGGGTTTCATTGAGCTGCTCCCGGACTGGTACTGTCCCAGTTGGAGAACTGAGCTGAAGGACACCTCAATTGAGGTTTTAAACTCCAAACAAAACAAACAGAATAGAGGGCATATAGCAAATTCAGTTTTGATTTGGAGCAGAGATATACTCAGAGGAGTCCAAGTTCTTCCGTCTCCCCTCCCTTGTTCATCCCTGTTTTCTTCCTTCCCCAGAGAGGGGTTTATATAATTGGATGAGAAGTTGCTTCCTCATCTCTAGACATCAAAAGAACTCTGCAGCATTTGTTCCAGGCTACACTAATGACTAATTTAAACAGGTGGAGAGGGATGACACTCTCTCTTTGGCTAGTCCCAAGAGAGCTTGGGATAGAGACTCAATGGTCAGGCTGGCAGCAACACTTTCAGTTCTAAGCCAAAGCACTGGTCTTTCTGGCTCAACCCATATGCCTAAGGTAATTTTTGAGGCATGCCTCAACGGAAGGGGATGACTCGGAGAAGTCTGATCTTTCCTCTGCTCCGTCCTCCCCCACCACAAGGTTTCTTTTCCTTCGGCTGAAGTTTCTAACATTTAAATCCAAAGCCAAGACAGCCTTGAGAAAATCTCTATCTTTTGGTGTGTGGTTACAGGTGAAATTTTCTCCCAGGTCAGCTGTATGAAAGGTGGAACGCAGACTGCAGCCACTTTCCTTTGCTGGTGGAAGCAGCATCCTGAACGATGTTTAGACTACAGCCGCAGGCTTGAGTACTAGCTCGGCTTGTGTGTTAAAGGAGATCCTCAAGGACATTTTGGAAAGAGCTCCCAGCAGACCATGGTCATTGGGTCTTTTGGACCCAGCATCCTCCATTCGAGTGCAAACAGCAAAGCAAGCCAAGACTTTATTTACCAGCTACCTTTCGGCAAAAAAAAAAAAAAAAAAGTGACATTGGCACCTTTCAAACCCATGATAGGAGAAGCACCTTTCAAACCCATGATAGGAGAAGCCATCTTGGTCAGCCTTCTGAAGTAACTGTCTCTGAATTTTTACCAGAGCAGACTAGCTGCCTGTCTCATTGCTAATTCAAAAGGAAGGTCCTGTCAGTGGAAAGGAGTCTCTCATAGTTTGTTAGTAGTCTTGTTGGGAATACCTGGGAACAGGGATTTCATTCTCCTTAGAGTTTGGAAAGAATTTCTCAAGTCCTTTTTATTTTATCACTTTGAGGGAGCTCAGGGAGTAATAGTGCGCCCTTTCCTCTTCCAGCTCTAGATTACCTAGTGGCATATGAATTGGCGGTCCTTAGCTGCACTGTATGTTTCAAAGACAGGATTTGCAGTCTGCATTGTCTCTAGTGCCTAGAGTTAGATCCCTACCAAATGACTGTGTGTACCTGGTGTCCATAAGGACTGCTCCTTCACTAGTCTGACACAGAGAGTAGAGCTTCCTTTGGTTAGTTCCTATGCTCTGGGGTCTTTGAGCATGGTGATTTTTTTTTTCTCCCTGGGCCCTACATTGGTGAGAACCCACCATGACGATGTGAGAGCTTGTGAGACTTTCCCTTTTTATGAAGCCACTCAGGCTTTAATTTAAGCGCATGAGCTTCTCTGCAAGCAGATCTGCACTCTATTTTTGGTACAGCTGATCTGCCTGAGGGGGATAACTAAGTTCCAGTGGATTTCATAGAGACCACCATTCCATGGGGAAAGGGGTGTCTATCCCAGTAGATAGTAGAATTCCTAGCTGGAGTTCTTCTGGAAGCAGACTTTTATCTCACTCCTAACTCTTAAGTGACAAGAGTACAGCAGTAATGATCTAATGCTTGCATACACTAGTTACAGCAGGGCCCAGCATTTCTGGATAATTTGAGAAATTGACAAATGCTGAGCATTGGGACGTATCATCAGTTTTCTGTGGTTTCATTTAACTTCTGCAGGGAGGTGAGCCACTCATAGTTATGGCCATTCCTCTTTTATGGCTTGGGAAACAGCAGTCCCTTTTTCTAATATTCATCCCAGTAGACTTACTTCAAAAGCAAAATATTGTTCAAGGAAGATTTGATGGTAGCCATGCATGCTATGCTACAGATCCCTTAGTGATCAAGGAGAGAGGTGAAACTGCTTCCAGAATTGTTTGGAGTACCAGAATACACTCCTATTCAAAATTGAAACCTTGATCAATAATGGCAGCCTGTGGCTAGGACAATTAAACAGCCTTGCAACTCAAGAGGCTTTTCCACTATTTGTTTCTTTTTTTGAACTGCTGCATTTCTTTTCAGTTGACCATCATACTCCCTTTGGGTTTGGACAGCTGTTCTCAAAGCATTCTCCAAGAGAGCTTTATTGGGTGCGCCTTTCCTTTACTGTGAAGGATTTGGAGTACATCTGTTTTGAGACATCTGGTTGTTTTGACTGAAGAGATAGCAATCTCCTGGCTGTGTGGTCAGTCTCTCCTAGGGCAGTCTAGTTTTCCTGTTGAGGCCTACACTTAAGTGAGAGCATTCCAATTTAATTCTGCATCCTGATTCTTATGCATCACGATTCTCATGCATCACATGGAGCTTCATTCATGTGACGAGAAGTAGATGCTAGAATCAATGACAGCATCATGTGACATCCTTACTGAGTTTTCTGTACTCTCACTGGTTGCTGTGCTCTTAGATCAATGAATGTTGGAAACCCTTGGAGTTCTAGCACAGTGCAGTATATGGTGGTGGGCTTTGGTTCAACATTATTTTCTAAAATGTGAACCTTGAAGCTCCCATTGAGATGATGATAGTGTCAGATACCAGCCTTATTGACTGGGATGCTCTGGATCATGTGGCACAAGGAGTTTGTCTCAGTATTCTGATCCTTCAACCTTCTAGAGCTTTGTGCAGTTTGACTATTTCTACAGGCCTTCCATCTTACTCTTCATGGAAGATCACCGAGCATGCCCAAGAGTTTACTGCAGTGGCTTAAGTCAACAGATAAGGAGGTATGAGAACCATTTTCTTCTATCCACAGCGCTGATTGCCAAAATACAAAATATTAAAGCAGAATTTTCCCCTTCATACCTAAATCCTTCGGCCAACAAGGTTCCACACTTTTTCACTTAGCAGAGTTAGACTGGTTCTGAAGGGCTGAAACCATTTCTCTAGCCCTGGCTGTATAGAAACCGCAATATTGTAGTATCATTTATTTTTATTTCCAAAACTTTCTATACTACTCTAACTGACTGGCAAAGCAGTATACAGGCTAAAATAAAGAGAGAAAAGAATGTCATTAAAGCATAATGTGATTGTGATGCTTTTGTAAGTGTTAGGAAAAAAGAACTCCATTTCAACATAGGAAAGGATAACAAGCACTCAAAAATCAACTGAGAGAAAGGTAAAGGTAGGCAGGGAAGAATCAAACAAGGGTAAGATAACAAAGGAATGTGTAGCTGGTGCTTATCAGTTAGCACCAAAGGAAGGTGTAGTAGAAGTAGCACCAGCAAAGCTCTTTCAGAAGAAGAACAGGAGGATGACAATGAAATAAAACCCTTTATTCCTTGAAGGACCCAACATAGCACCATATTTTGGTTTAGTGCCTGCCTCAGAGGTCTGTTCAGAAGGTCTCAATAGAATACGACCTATGGGGGGCTTAGCATGTTGTTTTTAAAAAGAAACAGTCCACTTCAAAACACTAAAATCCAAGCAAGATGCACAAACACAGCACAACCAATGCTGTGGGGTTAAATGGGCAGTATTCACAATGGAGAAGGGTAGTTAGTGGGGTTCCTCAGGGGTCTGTGCTAGGACCGCTGCTTTTTAATATATTTATAAATGATTTAGAGATGGGAGTAACTAGCGAGGTAATAAAATTTGCTGATGACACAAAGTTATTCAAAGTCGTTAACTTGCGATAGGATTGTGAAAAATTACAGAAGGACCTTATGAGACTGGGAGACTGGGCGGCTAAATGGCAGATGACGTTTAATGTGAGCAAGTGCAAGGTGATGCATGTGGGAAAAAAGAACCCGAATTATAGCTACGTCATGCAAGGTTCCACGTTAGGAGTTACGGACCAAGAGAGGGATCTGAGTGTCGTCGCCGATAATACACTGAAACCTTCTGCTCAGTGTGCTGCTGCGGCTAGGAAAGTGAATAGAATGTTGGGTATTATTAGGAAAGGTATGGAAAACAGGTGTGAGGATGTTATAATGCCGTTGTATCGCTCCATGGTGCGACCGCACCTTGAGTATTGTGTTCAATTCTGGTCGCCGCATCTCAAGAAAGATATAGTAGAATTGGAAAAGGTGCAGCGAAGGGTGACTAAAATGATAGCGGGGATGGGACAACTTCCCTATGAAGAAAGACTAAGGAGGCTAGGGCTTTTCAGCTTGGAGAAGAGACGGCTGAGGGGAGACATGATAGAGGTCTATAAAATAATGAGTGGAGTGGGAACAGGTGGATGTGAAGCATCTGTTCACGCTTTCCAAAAATACTAGGACTAGGGGGCATGCGATGAAACTACAGTGTAGTAAATTTAAAACAAATCGGAGAAAATGTTTCTTCACTCAACGCATAATTAAACTCTGGAATTTGTTGCCGGAGAACGTGGTGAAGGTGGTTAGCTTAGCAGAGTTTAAAAAGGGGTTAGACAGTTTCCTAAAGGACAAATCCATAAACCGCTACTAAATGGACCTGGTAAAAAGCCACAATTCCAGGCATAACATGTATAGAATGTACGTTTGGGAAGCTTGCCAGGTGCCCTTGGCCTGGATTGGCCGCTGATGTGGACAGGATGCTGGGCTCGATGGACCCTTGGTCTTTTCCCAGTGTGGCATTACTTATGTACTTATCAGTTAGACAATCAACACCTGTTGAAAGAGCCAGGTTTTTAATTTGGCTTTCAATGATAGTCTGACAGGGTGGGAGGATGGGGGTGGGTCAGAGGTATGCATGGGGACATCAAAGCATATCATTGATATTCTAACAGGATGGGTGTGGGTAGGTGTTAGAATATCAATGATATGCTTTGATGTCCCCATGCATACCTCTGACCCACCCCCATCCTCCCACCGTGTCAGACTATCATAGTAATGCTTGAATGTTTTCACTTATATACACTGTCAGCTAGCACATTTGCTTATTTCCGATCTGACGAAGAAGGGCAACCTTCGAAAGCTAATCAAGAAATGTATTAAGTTATGTCCAATAAAAAAGGTATCATCTTATTTTCTTTTCCATGTTTTATTTTGTTTGATTTCTATTGATAACCTTAAGAGTGGACTAACACGGCTACCACACTCCTCTACTTAATTTGGCTTTAAAACTCTTGAAAGAGCTATTACTGCGGAGGGTGAGAGGGAGGTTATTCCAAATGTGTGGGGTGAAAAAGAAAAATGCCCTGTGCCATGTGGATTCTAAGTAAGCTAACCTTGGACTAGGTAACACCAACCGATTTTCATTTATTGACCGAAAGGTCCTAGTAGGGCAATAGGGAATGGTCAAGCAAAAAAGACAATCAGGAACACCAGTTCAAAGAGCCTTAAAAGTAAGTAATGCAACTTTATAATTTATTATTCAACGGGAAGCCAATGGTATTTTTTTCAATATCGGTGAAGTATGGTCAGAATGATGAACATGGGATGATAGCCTAATTGTAATCTGTAAAGTTTGTAACTTCTACAGTGAAGAGTGAGGTAAACCAGTGCCTCCAATGTTAAGTTGGGTGCTCCAGAGATTCACATATCTCTCTCCTCCACAGTTTTCTTATGACATTGAACCTAACCATGGAGGTTTTGGTTGGTTGACTTGAATCTGATCCTTACATAGATATTCTTGATTTCTGTCTCTTCTAAGAGAATTTTACGCCTCAAGTTTTTAACAAGTTTGTGGAAGCAGGAATGTCGATTTAAACAATTGTGTCCTTTACTTTTGCTGCACTTGAAATAGGGACTCTCCGTTTGGATTAAAGATTTGATCTATGTCCGTTGTGTATATTAGAACTACATTGAAGTGACCAACCAATTTCCATATGGGGTCATTCCATGCCAAGTGGTCTAAACCTTCCCACCATCATGTCTCCAATTTTGTTCAAATTTTATCTGTTGCGTGAGTCAGGTGTTAAATGAAGTTTCCCAAAATTTGAGGTCTCTAACTGCAATAATGGCAGATATAGACCCCCTTTTCTGAAAGGTTGTCAGTCCATGAGTGCGCGACATTTACCAAAATGCCATTTTTGGGGTCCAATAAAATCCAAACACAAGAATGGCTAAAAAATTCAAATCCTGTACAGAAAAGGGGGGTCTAGATCTGCAACTATTGTAGTTAGAGACCTCAAATTTTGGGAAACTTCGTTTAACACCTGACTCGCGCAACAGATAAAATTTGAACAAAATTGGAGAACATGATGGTGGGAACCTTTTTTTTTAATTTTAGACCACTTGGCATGGAATGACCCTATACATAATTTCAAGCAACCTTCTAAGGTTTGACAACTTTTTTTCCGAGGTGTTATCATATCATGGGTGGAGTTGCAAGTGATTTGTAAATTTGCAGTTGCAGACTGGTGATAAAGGCATTTAGTTCTTCTCCAAGGGCAAACAAGGTGCCATATTCACACATATGGGTGACATCAGATGGAGTCTGGCATGAAGCAGTCTCCCAGTTTCTTTTCAGACGGTTTTGGAATTGCCACCATGTATGAGTCTGTGGCTTCTGCTCAACCAGCCAGTCGTCTTTCATCCATGGAGCTGGGAAGATGGCCATTGCATCTCTCTGTGGAGGAGTAACCTAATGGTTGGTGGAGTGGGCTGAGAACTTGGGCAATTGGGTTCAAGTTCCAGTGCAACTCCTTGTGACTGTGGGCAAGTCACTTAACCCTCTGACCCCAGTACAACCCCCCCCCCCCCCCCAAACCTTAGATTCTGAGCCCACTATGGACAGAGAAATTACCTGCATATAATACGTGTAAACTGCTTTGATTGTTCTACAGAAAGGCAGTGTACCAAATCCCATTATCCTTACCGTTTTCTCTGCACAATTCATGGATGCCTTTTTTCTAGGCCCTGTTCGGCTTCTTTTTGTAACTGCTGCATGGGACCAGTGTCTCCTTTCCCTTTTATTTTTTCCTAGTGGTTTTTTTTGGCACTTTGGGTTTTTTTTGTGTGTTTTCGGCAACTTGCAGCCCACTTAGGCTTGAGGTCCAAGTATATTATTTTTTCTTAATTTTTCATCATTGAGCTGTTTGATTTCGTTTCAACTGTTTTCCCTGATATGTCCCAGAAAGCTGCCAGTGGTTTTAAGAAGTTCTTCCAGTGTGGCAGCACAGTGTCTCTTACTGACACTCACAAATGGTGCCTGTCATATCTGGGACCTGACCACGATGTTTCTCTTTGTAAACTCTGTTAAAAGATGTCCAAAAGAACCATCAAGAGTCAACAACTGTGCAGAAATATTTCTCCGAGGACAAGCAGGCTGGACATCATAAAGCATGGGTCGTCGTTCGCGACGGCCCAGGAGCTCCGGATTTAAAAATCAAAATTTTAAAACTTCTAGAAGCGACGAGAGCGGGCGCGGGGACAACGCACCGCGCATGCGCGAGTGACTTCCTGCCCGCACGCTTCCCTCCGTTCCTTTTTTCCGCTTCGCGAGTGAGTTGTTCGTTTTGGCGCTCCTCATGAATTCGGACCAGGGGACTTTTTGTCGCGTTTACGCGCTCTGGTTTTTTTTCCTTTCTTCATTTCTCTTAAAAAAAAAAATAAAAAAAAAGTTTCCTTTAATCTTTTTTTAGTTTTTTTTTCTCATCTTTTTTGGGTTTCCATTCTTTTTCGTCGTGGCCGCCTTTAGCTTGCTCGGTCGCGTACCTTTTTTGTGCCTTTCTCATTGGCACCATCGAGTCGTTTGATTTTTCGACTGCTATTTTTCCTCCCATGTCATTGAGGACTCCCAGCGGCTTCAAGCGCTGTTCCCGCTGCAACCGGACCATTTCGTCTATCAACCCTCACACTTGGTGTCTCCAGTGCTTCAGGTCCGACCATCTGCCAGCTTCCTGTAAGCTGTGTAAATTAATGAAAAAGAGGACCCAGGTGGCTCGAGAGGCTCAGCGCGAGAAACGTTTTTCAGATCGGTCCGGTCCTTCGACATCTGCATCGACATCGATACCAAGGTCGGCGGCATCAACGTCGAGGGAAGCAGCATCTAGAGGTCAGGTAATGGCTACTGAGAGACCATTCAGAGCTGGGAGCAGCGAGGCATCGAGTGGGACTCCACTCATCTCGACACCTACTGCTATGCAGGCCCCCCGGGACCGCCCTGAGTCGGACCCAGCCCCGAGGAGTCGTGAGGATTCCACATCCTCATTGGTACCGAGGAGTGTTGATGTCGAGCGAAGGCTAAGAAGCATCGCCATCGATCTCCTTCCTGTCACGGTACCGAGAGCTCTGGGGAGCCGAGCGGGTTGGCACCCGAGAAGCGTCGGCGCCGGGAGGACCGCTCACCCTCCATTCAGAAAGTGCCGATGCGTCGGTCGTCTGGCAGCCAGGTACCGGCTCTCGAACCTCCTCAGATTCTGGCACTGACTCCTGTACCGGCCCCACAGCTTGTTTCGATGGCAGCCCTTAATGAGTGTCTCCGAGCCATGCTTCCAGGCCTTCTGGAAGGGGTGATGCGTCCATCTGCCTCGGTACCGGAGGTGCTTGCGCTTCGGGTACCCACTGCTTAGATGGCGTCTGGCCCATCTCCTGCGTGGAGGTCTCGCCCTCGGTGCCGTTTTGCGGTGCATGACCCGGTTGCCACCCGGGTCAACTCTCCCTCGACGTCGGTGGAGGAAGCTTTGCCGGAGTCCAGGCACTTCTCGGCGCCCCTCATGAGGACATCGATCCTCGAGGTCGAGGCAAGCTCGAGTTTAGGCTGCTCTTCGGGAGCTCCTGTCCGATACCGAAGAGGAGCACTCATGGGGAGAGGAGGAAGACCCCAGATATTTTTCAGAGGAAGATTCTCAGGGGCTTCCATCTAGGGACATTCCATTTCCTATGGAGGCTGTGGCCGAGATGTTCGAGGTCCTGGATTATCCTTCTCCACCAAAGGAGGTTGCAACGGCCCCCTCGCACAATACACTCAGGGAAGTGATGTTGCGAAATTGGTCTTGCCCTCTATCTAATTCAGTTGTCAACAAGAAGTCCGAGTCCCAGTACAGAGTCCATGGTGAGCCTGTGATGGTGAAGGCCCAACTTCCTCACGATTCCATGGTGGTGGACTCTGCTCTCAGAAGATCCAAGAGTACTAGGGACTATGCTCCGGCGCCCCTGGACAGAGAGTCTAGGACTTCTGATTCTTTTGGGAGGCATACGTATTGTAGGAGTATTTCCCTGTGTCTCTCACCTTGCTGGTCTTGGCCTATACAAGCCTATGACATCCTGTTTCAACAAGATGGCTGCATCCACCCCTGACCCGCACATCTCTGTGTCAGCAAGAAACAGCTTTGTAGCTTGTGGAAAATTACAGCAGAAGCTCAACACCAAGGACATGCTGTGGGCAAACCAGGCCCCCCTTATCTCCCTGAGAGGCTGGCTCCAGCAAGGCGGGTGAGAAACAGAAATGCATACCAAAATGTAACAACTTGAAGGTCAAGAACAACGGGCTGTTCTTGCCATGCAGTGAGCCGAGGAAGATCCAGATTGGTTCCTGCAGCCACCGGACCAAGAGGTACTGGGAAGAGCGGGAACAAACAAGGAGTTAGTCGGAAACCTTGGAAGAAGGTGGAGGTGGAAAGAAGACCAGTGAGACCTAATAAGGTCCACCAACTGATGAACTGTGCAACGGGAGGAAAGTATCGTGGTTCAGCTGTACCTGCACTGAGTGACCTGTGCCCTCCTTGTCTGCTGCAGAGTTCCCTTCCAGCTCTGACTGAGACTCGCTGTGAATCCAGCTTGAGTCTGTGGAGTATCCCGTGCCAGCTCCCGAGAGACGGCCCTGAGGTTAGCCTGGTGAGCAACACGGTGATTTATTTCCTATCAGTCGGGGGCTAATTAGTGGTAATTACCTGAGCAAAGGACTGGGGTAGTCATCCCGTGATCAGGAGATAGCTGCTAATAACTGTACTACCTCGTAACATAGTGTGACTTACCAGTGGTGTAATTTTATCTGGTAACCAGTAAGAATTAGTGTTTAGTAGTGTGACGTATGATTGTAATTTTTATCAGCCAGTAATTTTGTATACAGCCAAAGCTTTGCCAGAGTTCTATTTTGTACACCTTAGCTATATTTTCTTATCTATGATATCTATATAATAAAAGCTAATATATATTCCAGCTTGATTTTTTAGTCGCATTCCTTTCTCCCGGAAGAACTGTATAGGCTCTAATCCAAGGTTCCCGCCCCCTAGACCGCGTGCTGAGCAGTCTGTGTGCAGATAGTTCTGTTTGGGGAATCTTGGACACAGATAATTTATTAGCTGTGATAACGATCCTACAGTATCAGGTTGGAATGCTCGCGGCCAAGATTCAAACATACCTAGCTGTACACCAGCATTCACTTACGGAACTCGATAAAGCAACTGTCCAGTTTAGTTGAAGTTCTCCCTCTGGAGCTTGCTGAACATTTTCACCAGGTGGTCAGGCAGCAGAAGGCGTGTCACAAATTCCTGGCCAGGGGAGCTTTTGATACTTTTGATGCTGCATCCTGGGTGGCTGCTCAGGGTATCGTGATGCGTAGACTCTCACGGCTGTGTCTCGTACCTGGATCAGAAGACCCAGCACCGAATGAAGGATGTTCCTTACCGGGGGGATAATCTTTTTGGAGAGAAGGTTGAGGATATGGTTGATTCCCTCAAGAAGCATCATGATGCTATGGATTCTCTCACCCACCTTCTGCTACTACCTCCTCTTCTAGGAGATTTTTTGGAGGGAGGAGGAGTGCTCCCTATTCCTCTGGCAGGCATAGGTACACTCCTGCTTCCCGACAGCCTGTTCAAGCTCGCTCCCAGCAGCCTCGCTCTTGTCAGCGGCGTGCGCCACAGGCCCCTCCGGCTCCACAGCAAAAGCAAGGGACGGGCTTTTGACTGGCTTCAGAGCAGCATAGCCGACATCAAAGTGTCCGTACCGGACGATCTACCTGTTGGAGGGAGGCTGATATTTTTTCACCAAAGGTGGCCTCTTATAACCTCCGACAGGTGGGTTCTTCAAATAGTCCGGTCTGGATACTCTCGCAATCTGGAATCAATACCTCCAAATTGCCCATCGGGAGCTCAATCCTTTAGTTCCCAGCACAAGCAGGTACTTGCAGAGGAACTCTCCGCCCTTCTCAGCACCAATGCGGTCAAGCCTGTTCCACCAGGGCAAGAAGGGCTGTGATTCTATTCCAGGTATTTCCTTGTGCAAAAGAAAACGGGGGATTTGTCCCATCCTAGACCTGAGGGGCCTGAACAAATTCCTAGTCCAAGAAAAGTTCAGGATGCTTTCCCTGGGCACCCTTCTTCCCATGATTCAGGAAAACGATTGGCTATGCTCTCTGGACTTAAAGGATGCCTACACTCACATCTCGGTGCTCCCAGATCACAGGCAGTACCTTCGATTTCCCCTGGGAACTCAGCATTTTCAGTATTGCGTGCTGCCCTTTGGTCTCGCATCTGCACCCAGAGTGTTCACAACGTGCTTGGCAGTTGTCGCAGCATCGCTCTGCAGATGGGGAGTGCATGTGTTCCCTTATCTCGATGATTGGCTGGTGAAGAACACTTCGGAGGCAGGAGTTCTACGATCCATGCAGATTACTATTCAACTGCTTGAGCTCCTGGGGTTTGTCATCAATTATGTCAAGTCCCATCTGATTCCCGTACAGAAATTGGAATTCATAGGAGCTCTGTTGAACACACGGACGTCTCGAGCTTATCTTCCCCAGGCAAGGGCAGACAACCTTCTGGCCCTAGTGTCCTCAACTCGAGCATCCCAACAGATCACAGCTCGGCAGATGTTGAGACTTCTGGGCCACATGGCCTCTACAGTTCATGTGACTCCCATGGCACGTCTACACATGAGATCAGCTCAGTGGACCCTAGCTTCCCAGTGGTGTCAGGCTACGGGAGATCTATAGGATGTCATCCATCTTCCACCGATTTTTGCAATTCCCTTCAATGGTGGACCATTCACTCCAATCTGACCTTGGGACGACCATTCCAAATTCCTCAGCCGCAAAAAGTGCTGACGACGGATGCATCCCTTCTGGGGTGGGGAGCTCATGTGGATGGGCTCCACACTCGAGGAGTTTGGTCCTTCCAGGAAACGCATCTGCAGATCAACCTCTTGGAATTGCGAGCGATCTGGAATGTGCTGAAGGCTTTCAGAGATCGGCTATCCAATCAAATTATCCTAATTCAGACAGGCAATCAGGTTGCGATGTATTATACAAACAAGCAGGGGGCACCGGATCTCGCCCTCTGTGTCAGGAAGCCGTCAGAATGTGGCTTTGGGCGCACCAGCATGGCATGCTTCTTCAGGCTACATATCTGGCAGGCATAAACAACAGTCTGGCCGACAGGTTGAGCAGGATAATGCAACCTCATGAGTGGTCTCTGAACATGGACGTTGTCCGCAAAATCTTCCGAGCGTGGGGCACCCCCTCGGTGGATCTTTTTACACAATCACAAGGTTCCTCAATTCTGTTCCAGACTTCAGGCCCACGACAGACTAGTGTCAGATGCCTTTCTCCTTCATTGGGGGACAGGTCTCCTGTATGCGTATCCTCCCATACCTTTAGTAGGGAAAACTCTGCTGAAACTCGGGCAAGACCACGGAACCATGATTCTGATAGCACCTTTCTGGCCTCGTCAGATATGGTTCCCTCTTCTTCTGGACTTGTCTTCAGAAGAACCTTGGAGATTGGACTGTTTTCCGACCCTCATCACTCAGAACGAGGGGTCGCTTCTACATCCCAGCCTCCAGTCTCTGGCTCTCACGGCCTGGATTGAGAGCTTAGAAGTTGCCTCTGTAGGCCTCTCAGAGGGTGTCTCCCGAGTCTTGCTTGCTTCCAGGAAAGATTCCACGAAAAGGAGTTATGCTTTTAAATGGAGGAGGTTTGCCGTCTGGTGTGACAGCAAGGCCCTAGATCCTTTCTCATGTCCTACATGGACGCTGCTTGAGTACCTTCTACACTTATCGGAGTCTGGTCTCAAGACTAACTCAGTAAGAGTTCACCTTGTCGCAATCAGTGCTTATCATCAGCGTGTAGAAGGTCAGCCTATCTCTGGACAGCCTTTAGTGGTTCGTTTTATAAGAGGTTTGCTTTTGTCAAAGCCCCCTGTCAAACCTCCACCAGTGTCATGGGATCGCAATGTCGTTCTCACCTAGCTGATGAAACTTCCTTTTGAGCCACTGAATTCCTGCCATCTGAAGTATTTGACCTGGAAGGCCATTTTCTTGGTGGCTGTTACTTCAGCTCGTGGTACATGCTCCTTACATTAAGTTTCAACATAACAGAGTAGTCCTCCGCACTCATCCTAAGTTCCTGCTGAAGGTGGTGTCGAAGTTCCATCTGAACCAGTCAATTGTCTTGCCAACATTTTTCCCCCGTCCGCATACCCACCCTGGTGAGGACAAGTTGTGCATACCTTCTACTGTAAGAGAGCATTGGCCTTTTACGTGGAGCGGACAAAGCCCTATAGACAGTCCGCCCAATTGTTTGTTTCTTTTGATCCCAACAGGATGGGGGTTGCCATCGGAAAACGCAAAATCTCCAGTTGGCTAGCAGATTGCATTTCCTTCACTTATGCCCAAGCTGGCCTGACTTTGGAGGGCCATGTCACGGCTCATAATGTCAGAGCCATGGCTGCGTCAGTTGCTCACCTAAAGTCGGCTTCTATTGAAGAGATTTGCAAGGCTGCAACGTGGTCATCAGTGTACATTCACATCTCACTACTGCCTTCAGCAGGATACCCGACGCGACAGTCGGTTTGGGCAGTCGGTGTTACAGAATCTATTTGGGGTTTAGAATCCAACTCCACCCTCCTAGGCCCATTTCTTTTCTGTTCCAGGCTGCACTCTCACTTAGTTGTGTTTGTTTTTAAGTCAGTCTTAGTTATGTCCTCGCCATTGCGAGGCCCAATTGACCATTGTTCTTTGTTTTGAGTGAGCCTGGGTGCTAGGGATACCCCATGAATGATGATGTCCAGCCTGCTTGTCTTCAGAGAAAATGAAGCTACTTACCTGTAGCAGGTATTCTCTGAGGACAGCAGGCTGGACATCATTACAACCCTCCCTCCTTCCCTTTGGAGTTGTTGTTCTCGTTTGCTTTTTATATAACTGAGGGAAGCGCGCGGGCGGGAAGTCACTCGTGCATGCGCAGTGCGTTGTCCCCGCGCCCGCTCTTGTCACTTCTAGAAGTTTTAAAATTTTGATTTTTAAATCCGGAGCTCCTGGGCCCTCACGGATGACGACCCATGCGTGGTGATGTCCAGCCTGCTGTCCTCAGAGAATACCTGCTACAGGTAAGTATCTTCATTTTTTGGCACCATCAAGTCTTTTCCATTGATGTTGGCATCAGAAGTATCAGTTCTCAAGGCCCCTGGATTTGTATCTTACACTGTGGATGCATTGGCATTAGAGGTTCCTGCATGCCTTGAGGTCGAGCATCATCAGACCACATATCGTGGATGTGTAAGGATTCAACGTTGTCCCCATCAGCGCCGAGCCATGATGCCAGGAGTACTGGACATTGGCATTGCTGGATCCTGAGAAGTGTCCACACAAAGAGGGTAGCGCCTCCTCCAAGGGTTCGGTGTCAATGTGCCAGCCTCCACCAGTCCAAAAACAACAGTAGAGGTGGTCTAGGAAATTTGATCAATTTAAAATTTAATAATGAGTGTATGTATTTGTGTGTGATCTTTTAATTGTTTTTATTTTTATTCATGTTTATTAGACCCCTGATGAAGGCTAATGCCAAAACTTGGCTAAGTAGGGTCATTGTGCAATAAAATTTGGCCGAGAACCCTTGGTTGTTTTTCTTTCTTTAATGAGAAAGCTGCGTACTATTAGTAACTACTTTGAGTTACTATTAGTAACTAAACAATTTGAGCGTCTAGTATGTGCCTTACTGTTGTCATACATGGATTATTGCAACTCCGTATATATGGGTTGCACAAAAGGGGTCCTGAAAAGATTACAGACCATGCAAAACATGGAAGTAAGACTTATCTTTGGCCTATCTAAATCTGATAGTGTTACTCATTAATATACTAGACTTCATTGTTACAAATTGATGCTAGAATTATCTTTAAACTGGCCTGTTTTCTTTTTAAATCCCTTCAAGGTTTGGCCCCAGTTATTTTCTCTGTCATTTTCATTTTTCAACCTCTCTTAGATCTAGGTTTTATGACGCTCCTAATTATTTTACTTTTCCTTCTATTAAGGAAAAAAAGAGACTATTAACTTTCGAGAGAACCCTGGTTGTTCAGACTGCTAGATTATGGAAAGATAGTGTAGGGATATTTTCTACATCTTCCTTCTATCTTTTATTTAGAAATAAAGTTAAAGCTCTTGTTTTAAGAAATATATACTTTAGTTTTTGACACCAATTTGACTTATTTAGTATAATTTCCAGAAGACTGTTCTAAATAATTATTCTGTTTATTGTTACCCGCTTAGGACTGCAAGGTGCTAGCAGGATTTAAGCTGTGATGTTAATGTTAACCTATGATGCTTTTGATGTGGTGTCCTGGGCCTCTGCTATGGGTATAGGAATATGTAGACTCACCTGGCTACGTGCTTTTTACCTAGAACCAGTTGTTCAGGAACTTCTGGTAGACGTCCCCTGCTAAGGTGGTGATCTGTTTTATGACAAGGTGGAGGCAATCACCAACCTCATCAAGTAATATGCTGATACCATCAAATCACTTTCCTGGTCCACTCTCACTGCATCTGCTGCATCCTCCTCTTCAGGAGGTATTCAGACACAGATCAAAGGAGACCCTACTACTCTCAAAGGCATAGGAGGAGTCCTACCTCCCGCTCTTCCTAGTCAGCCCAGTCCTTTCGCTTCTGTCCAAGGCAGCAGATGCCTCAGAAGACCCAGCCAGCTCCCCAGTCAAAGTAAAGGATGAGCGTAGCTGTACTGGAAGACCTACTGGTGGGGGAGAGGCTGAATTTTTTTCCAGGAAAGGTGACTCTTTGTAACCTCAAACCAGTGGATTCTTAAGTAGTCCAGACAAGTTACGCTCTTCATTGACAAGCACTCCCTCCAAATTTCCTCCCTGAGAGCAACAAACTTGAGTTCTCTTCCCTTTCACAGGCCAATACAGTTGAGCTCATTCTACTAAGTGAAAAAGGGAAGGGATTTTATTTCAAATACTTCCTGGTCTCCAAAAAGGCAGGGGGCTTCCATTTCATCCTCTAGATTTCAGAGCCCTGTACAAGTACCTGGCCAAAGAAAAGTTCAGGATGGTTTCTTTGAACACCTTAGTCCCCATGATTCAGGAAAAAATTGGCTATGCTCTCTGGTTTTAAAGGATATTCTACATTAAGATACTTCCCAATCACAGGAAGAATCTAAGATTCAAAATTAAGGAAACCCCATCGACCAGAAAAGGGATCTGTGTGTCATCGTTGATGATACGTTGAAACCCTCTGTTCGGCGGCAGCTAAGAAAACAAATAGAATGTTAGGTATTATTAGGAAAGGAATGGAAAACAAAAATAAGGACATAATAATGCCTTTGTTTTGCTCCATGGTGCAATAGCACCTTGAATATTGTGTGCAGTTCTGGTCACTGCATCTCAAAAACAGATACAGTGGAATTAGAAAAGGTACATAGAAGGGTGACAAAATGATAAAGAGGATGGGACGACTTCCCTATGAGGAAAGGCTAAAACGGCTGAGGCTCTTCAGCTTGGCGAAGAGACGGCTTAGGGGAGATGTGAAAGAGGTCTATAAATTATTGAGTGGAATGGAACAGGTAGACGTGAATCACTTGTTTACTTTTTCCCAAAATACTAGTACTAGGGGGCATGCAATGAAGCTACAAAGTAGTAAATTTAAAGCAAATCAAAGAAAATATTTCTTCACTCATCATGTAATTAGACTCTGGAATTTGTCACCAGAGAATGTGGTAAAAGCAGCTTAACATGGTTTAAAAAAAGTTTGGATAGCTTCCTAAAAGAGAAGTTCATAAGCCATTATTAAAATGGGCTTGGGGAAAATCCACTGCTTATTTCTAGAATAAGCAGCATAAAATGTATTGTACTGTTTTGGGATCTTGCCAGGTACTTTGTGACCTGGAAGAGGCCACTGTTGGAAACAAGATGCTGGGCTTGATGGACCTTCTCTTTGTCACAGTATGGCAATACTTGTGTACTTATGCACTTATATGTACTTATAACTTCCCTATGAGGAAAGGCTAAAGTGTCTAGGGCTCTTCAGCTTGCAGAAAAGACGACTGAGGGGGAGATATGATAGAGGTCTATAAAATGGAGTGGAACTTGTAGACGTGAATTGCTGGTTTACTCTTTCCAAAAATACATAGAAGGGTGACAAAATGATAAAGAGGATGGGACGACATCCCTATGAGGAAAGGCTAAAACGGCTAAGGCTCTTCAGCTTGGCGAAGAGACGGCTGAGGGGAGATCAAGTAGAGGTCTATAAAATATTGAGTGGAATGTAACAGGTAGACGTGAATCACTTGTTTAATCTTTCCAAAAATACTAGGACTAGGGGGCACACGAAGCTACAAAGTAGTAAATTTAAAACAAATAGGAGAAACTATTTCTTCACACAATGTGTAATTAAACTCTGTAATTTGTTGCCAGAGAATGTAGTATAAGCAGATAGCTTAGTGAGGTTTCAAAAAGGTTTGGATAGCTTCCTAAAAGAAAAGTTCATAAGCCATTATTAACATGTCCTTGGGGAAATCCAGTGCTTATTTCTAGTATAAGCACCATAACATGTATTGTTTTGGGATCTTGCCAGGTACTTGTGATCTGGATTGTCACTGTTGGGAAACAGGATGCTGGGCTTGATGGACCTTCAGTCTGTTCAGTATGACAATAGTTATGTTGTTAGAATAAGTCCTAGAATAAACCATGCTGCAGAGTCCAGTGTAGATAGTACCAGTGCCTGCACAATGATTTGGAAATTTCGCTGCTTCTAGGTATTTAATATGTCTGAGAAATTTTGTTTGTAGAAGTATTTATGTACTACTTAATTTATTTTGTGTGCACATAGGTTAAGTGTGAGGCAGGTAGATCCCTAAAAGTTTTATCTGTGTTTTAATGGTTATTGTGGATCCTGCTAGCTTAGGTAGTCAGTTGGGGGGGGGGGGTTAATGAATCATTTCCAGTCCAGAGGATGTTGGTTTTGTCAGGGTAGATCTTTAGGTTAAACTAATTAGAACTAAATGAGTTGAAGACTTCGTTTATCATGGTATGTAATGTGGTTTGGTTCTGCCATGGAAATAATAGTATAATATGTTGATGAGACATTATACTATTATTCCCATGGCAGAACTGCTGAAACTGGGCCGGTATAAAAAATGTTATCATATCGACAAAGGGTCCTCCCATCCCATATTTTCCCAGCACTAAAAATAAATGATCCCAGTTGACACAAACACATTTTGGACATCTAGTTCCATTAATAGGGCAGGGACATTCTTAATGGCACAATGCCCCAAAGCTGCTGTAACACGGCGGACATTCCACACAGCCTACCTATTGTTGACAAAGTTAGCCTGATCCTCATGTATCAGGTCTGGTAGTGATCAGACAGTGTAGTTGCCAAAATCTTAACCATTACTTGAGATTCAAAAGTTGAGCAATAATATTGGTCGATATGAGTGCAGATGTGAAGGGTTCCAATCAGGCTTAGGAATATCACTATAACTGATCAATTAGCGTGTTCCAGAAGAGAGTGGTTTTGACATACCTGAGCATAATAAATATGCCTCTAAAGGCAAAGAGACATGCTCCTGCAACAATTTATAAAATTAGGCAGTCATACCATCCAGGCCAGGTGCCTTCACCAATAGGTCCTGTTTAAGAGCCACAGGTATCTCCTGTGCTAATATAAGTGCACGCAACAACTCTAGATCCTGGGGAGAACTAGTGAAGAATACATATGCACGTATAGTTTCAGGGTCCACCCTCTGTTGTTGATAAAACTGTTCAAAGTAAGTTGCAAATAAAGAGGCTAAATGTGCACAATTAGTAATAGTTTGACCTTGATGGGAAATACCCCTACAAAACCTAGACCCTGTCCAGGGATGCACCAAGTATGCCAAAAGCTTACCAGTACAGTTTCCATGATGGTATAATCTATGTTGGTAGTATAAGCGTGATTTCACTGTTCTCTCATGCATGTTAACATTTAAAGCCACCCGGTCCGCCTGCAGATTATCTCTATTAGCAGTAATAGGAAAGAAGATCCAGTGCTTCTTGCACCGATCTACCTGCTTCTCCAAATATAATTCCTTAGCAGTCTTTTTTAATTTTATTTATTTATTGCATTTGTATCATACCTTTTCCCACCTATTTGCAGGCTACCACATGTTCTATTGTCTCCCTACACAAAACAGTTTTGGCTGTTTCCCAAAATAAAATAGGGTTGATACATAGTGTGCATTGTCCTGCATATATTGCTTCCATTTCTGACCTATAAAATAGCTATAGTGAGTATCCTGATAAAGAAAAGTGGAAAACCGCAAGAGGTGTGTGAGTCGCCCCCCCCCCCCCCCCCCAAATGATCCTGTGCACATCCAGCCATATCATCGTATGATCAGTTAAAGTGGGAAGACCAATAACCATCTCCTGAATAGAGGGAAAGGCAGTAGAAGTCACAAACATATAATCTAAATGTTACATGGCCAGGTGTGCACGAGCTACATGCATAAAATCTTTATCCAGAGGGTGCGTTATGCGCCATGGATCGACCAAATCCAACATCTTACAAAACTGTGCAAGTCCCTTACTTTCCCTAGGATGTGGTGAAGTTGGCACTCCGGATTTATCAAGTAAGGGATCTATTGTAGCATTAAAATCCCCCACTACCATTAATGGTAACTTCAACACAGTTTAATAAGTTGATAAAAACCAAGATTAAAGATACTGGGGGCATATACATTGAAAATAACAAAATTCTTATTCTGGATCGTCAAGTGAAAAATCACATATCTTCCATCAGTATCTTGTAGGGTCTGATGAACTTGAACAGAAACAATTTTACTGATCAAAATAGCTACCCCCCGCGCTATGAGTTGTGCCTCAAGAGTACACCACCTCCCCCACCCAACCAGGTTTCAGTTCCAAGTGCTCAGAGTCCATAAGATGAGTCTCCTGAAGACAGGTGACATGTCTTCCTTTTTTTAGCGTGTGCAGGATTTTTGCCCATTTAATAAGTAAATTTACCCCTGCCACATTGCAGGAGCACACCCTCAAGGAGGGTCCCATATCAGTTCCAACATACTCTGAAGAAAATACACAATACCAATAAGTCCATGAACCCAGTGTCCAGCCTTCACTGGGTCCACAAGCACCCAATCCAGACATCCATTGTACCATGCATTCCCAAAAACAACCATACAACCAGAGCATATACTCTAACACATCCCGCAGCCTCCCCCCCTTATCCCCCCCCCAAACTAATCCTAAACTCCCCTTTCGCCCCTATAATAACCCACATACAGCAAAAGGAGATTCCTTCCTTATGGAAACCCATCTCCCCTTTACACACATTACCACCACCACACAATCCCAGATCTCACTCCTTGCAAACTGCCAAACACATTCCCACATCAAACTCCCAGGCATATACCCCAAGCGCTCTGTGTAGAAGAATCAAAGAGTGTATGGACAATAAGATAAACTCCAGGGTCCTTCTCCCATCTGCCCCCAGGAGCACCCCAATTTACCAGTACCAAAATAGCTGCAATTTTACAACAGTCCCCAATTCCAATCCCACAAGTCCAATTGAAAATAGTGACAATCGAGTCTTTCAGTGTTCCTCAGGGGCTGGATGACCTGGACTCCTATTAACCACAGTTGCCAAAAAGGTCTGCTCCTGCTCTGGGGAATCATAAATTACTGTCCCACCCTTGTGGTTGACCCATAATCGGGCAGGTTAGAGCAAGGCAATCTTGATTTGATGCTTAAACGAAGACGAGCATACCGGTCTGAATTCCCTGTGACTTGCTGCCACTGCAGCTGAGTAATCCTGAATACATAGAATCCGTTAATTGTTCAGGAGTAGGGTTTTTCCTGCCTGAAGAGCCCGCAAGACCTCCACCTTATGGTGAAATTTGAGTACCTTCAATAACACAATACGAGACCTCCTTTGGGCCTTAGTTCCCATACGGTGAGCCCATTCAATTCTGAATGGCCCATGCTGAGTTCCCAGCTGCAGTGTGCATGGTATCCAACTTTCATGAAATTGCAACAGTTCCCCTTAAACAATGTGCTCTGGGACACGAATCAACCTCAAATTATTGTGCCTCGCTCTGTTTTCTGAGTCCTCCATTTTCTCAGACAGGGTTACTTGTTCTTCTGGGGCATGCTGCATAGCTTCAATGTCTTGTAATTGATCTTCCACTGCACTAGTTTGCCTCTGCGTACCATCTACTTCCAGTCCGAGACTATCCAGTTTTTCATGTGTGTTGTCAATTTTATCAAGAAATTGCTGCAGTTTTTTATCGATTGCATCCTCTACTGCTGCTTTTGCCTCAGAGATCATTTCTGAGGTCCACTCGGAGCTCATGGAAGGACTGGGCGGATCATGGCTTCAGAGGGTCGACCCTGTTGTTGTTCCTTCCTCTGCATTTTCACAGCCATCTCAGCCAAAGAAACAAGCAGTTATCTACCAGAGAGTTAAAGGGAGGATTAATCAGTCCAGTACTGACCGTAGGCACCAGGATTACATAAATAAATGCAGGCTTTATGAAGGGATGAGAGGAGCAGCGCTTAATAGTGACCACTCAGGCTTATGGCTCCACTGGAAGTATCAATATTTTATTTTTTAAGAAGGCTCTCTGGCTGTCTTTCATTACCCTTCATACAGATCGCATACTAAAGATTAAACCTTTTAATTTGAAATTATTTCCTGAGAGGTTTTATCTTATTCTGATGTGCTTCTAATGAAGCAGTCCTCTTCCTGTTGAAGAGTTTTTGATAATGTTTTAGGCGCTCTGGAGCTGTGGTTCTCAGAATTGTCCTGTGGAAATGGACAAACTTGAGCTGAAGAATTTTTGGTAATGTATTAGAACCACTCTAGAGCTGTGTTTCTCAAACATGACCTGGGTGAAAATCAGCCAGTTGAGTTTTCAGGATATATATTTTTTAATATATATATTTTATTTATTCGGTAGTAAATGTATAACAAGAGAACCGTGTACATTCCATAAATGCTTACTTTACATTAACAAAGTTTTCTTTTTCTTCCCCCCCACACAAACCAATCACTCAATATTTGCCTATTTGCCACAGTAGAGCTGGGATCATGAGTAAACAAGCCCAAAACAGAGAGAGAGAATATAGTCTAGAACATTTGAGCAGGAGTCCTCCATGTTGTATATATGTCCCATATCTTGTGGTACAATGTAATGCGATTATATTTCTAAGCCATAAGTTGGGACATCAAATAATAATAATATACGTTCCTTGTCATCAAGCAGATGAAGCCATTACGTATGGGTTATGTCCATCAACCAGCAGGGGAGATAGAGAGCACTCAAACTTTCACAGTGCCCTCTTGGCCAGCTAGCTCCACTGCCTCTTCAGTATTCTCTATCTCCCCTAGCAGGGTGGACCTTTTGGATGTGCGCAGGACTCTGCTGCAGTATCTGCGAGTTACTAACTCTTTCAGGACTTCTGATCATCTGTTTGTTTTGCTATCCGGTTCTCGCAGAGGGTCTCCAGCGTCTAAAGCCACTATTGCCCGCTGGCTCAAAGAAACTATCTTTCCAGCTTATCTGCTGGCCGGCAGGGTTCCACCTGTAGCCTTTAAGGCGCATTCTACTAGAGCGATTTCTTCCTCTTGGGCTGAAACTGGAGCACTCTCTCTTCAAGAGATATGCAGTGCAGTAACATGGGCTTCTAAGCTGTCCTTTGCCCGACATTACAGGCTGGATGTGGCTGCCAGGAGGGATGCGTGTTTTGGTGCACAAGTGCTAGCGCGTGGTGTGGCTTGTTCCCACCCTATCTAGGGATTGCTTTGTTACATCCCATACGTAATGGCTTCATCTGCTTGATGACAAGGAAGGGAAAATTAGGTTCTTACCTTGGTAATTTTCTTTCCTTTAGTCATAGCAGATGAAGCCATGAGCCCTCCCTGTATGATTGTCTGTATGCTGTGAATCTGTTTTTCCTTGGGAGAAAGTTGGAAAACAATCTTCAGGATTCATGTTCAGTTTAAATTTAGGAAGATGTGTTCATTCCCTCCAGCATGTTTTTTTTTTTTTTTGGAGGATGTGTTGATTCTCTCCAGGAGGCGCGTGTGTTCCCCTCCAGTTCTATAAATAGGAGGATGAGTTCATTCCCTCCAGTGTGTTGGGAGGATGTGTGATTCCCTCCAGGAGGCGCGTGTGTTCCCCTCCACTTATACAATAAGGAGGATGAGTTTATTCCCTCCAGGAGGATGTGCATTCCCTCCTTTATGAGTTCATGCCCTTATGATGGGCCATCGTTCGCTGTGAGGAAAGCTCTTGTGATTCCCATTGCGGTTTGCCATACTGCTTTGGATGCTTCAAATACTGAAGAGGCAGTGGAGCTAGCTGGCCAAGAGGGCACTGTGAAAGTTTGAGTGCTCTCTATCTTCCCTGCTGGTTGATGGACATAACCCATACGTAATGGCTTCATCTGCTATGACTAAAGGAAAGAAAATTACCAAGGTAAGAACCTAATTTTCCCTTTTTAAGAACAGTCTCAAGCAGTAGAACAGCACATTGTCTCCAAAGTTGTGCCAGCATGTTTTCAGGATATCCCTACTGTATGTGTATGAGAGAAATTTGCATTTAATTCAGTGCTGGTATTAAACACACTGGGACCCAGGGCAAAAATTTGGAAGGGTGCTTAGGGCACTTCCCCTCCTTGCTTTTTCCCCCTTACTGCCAGCCTGATACAATTGAGGTGGTAGGCATGCAAATATATCTCTAGCATATTCTTTAACACAAAAATATATGAAAAGGGGGAAAATCCTTAAAAAATTATCTCGATGTATATAACAGGATGGAAATAAAGATTGGTTCACAGCATTTATCAGTCAATATAAACAAAAAAACTTTGTGTAAATTTGTGATATTTGATCAGAAATGGGTACCCTCAATAGAGAACAACCCACCATCCCATCATCGCATATAAAAAGCCCTTTGAAGTAATTTAACCTATAAAGTCAGTTAGTTATGACTACAAAATAGCGTGTTTGTTTCAATCTTGACAACACAAATGCCCAAACAGCTCCACTGACTAACTTATATATATTAATGAGCCAAAGGTGACAAAAAATGATGAAGAAAATCTGAAATAGGACTTAATCTTATGGCGAATCAGTCTTCCATGAAAACCGTACACAATTAGATGAACAATATTATGATAGCAGTTTGAGCGCCATTGTTTCACCCATAGAGGTATATTTACAAAGCATGTAGCCTTCCAAAGTTCCATACAAACCTATGGAACTTTGGAAGGCTAAGTGCTTTGAAAATATGCCTCATAGTGATTCAAATCAGTCAGCTCTTCAATATCTCTGACCGTGCAAGAAAATTAGAATAGTGATGGTTAAAGTTAATGATACTATTATGGAAGACACATTTTTGCAAAATATTTTGATACTGCTTGGATGTGATTATTTTGTTTTTGGTTTTAAGTATGGTATTGATCTCCCTAAAGAAGTGTTAATGGGAAACACAGCTGGGGTTGGAGATATGGGGATACCGAAGAGCTGACTGATTTTAATCAGTATAGGTGAAACAATGGAGCTCAGCCTGCCATCTAATTGTCTACGGTTTTCACGGAAGACTTTGATTTGCCATAAGAAGTCCTATTTTAGAATTGTTTTTCATCATTGTTTCACCTTTGGTTTATATATATATATATGTGTGTGTATATGTGTATGTATATTTATTTATTACATTTGTACTCCGCACTTTCCACACAATGCAGGTTCAATGCGGCTTACATAGTAATTTGAAATACAAAGTCTTATAATAGAAATTTCAAAACAGTAATGAAACATTATAAAGTTGAGCTTGATAATGTATGATTAGGATATGAGAGGGTAGACAGGATAGGATAGTATCAGTTGGGAGAGAAGGGGTAAGGAGGGATATAATAAAGGAGAGATGGAGAAGAGAAGGATGGGATGAGTAGAGGGGGAATGAGGAGGTGGGGGTAAGTAAAACTAATGATGAGGTCGGTATCTAAGTCAGAACAGAATTGGGAGTGGAGGTTGGTAAGATTAGGTTGGGACATTAGAGTAGGCTTGCTTGAAGAAATGAGCTTTCAGCATTTTTCTAAAGGGCAAGTAGTCGTTAATTAATCGGATAGGTCTTGGTAGAGCATTCCAAAGTTGGCTGCACAAAAAGGAGAAACTGGATGCATAGTAGGTCTTGTATTTAATTCCTCTGCAATTGGGAAGGTGCAGGTTAAGATAAGTTCGTGAAAAAATAGATCTGTTTCTGGCAGGGAGGTTAATCAAATCACTCATGTAGCCGGGGGATTCACCGTGTATGATCTTGTGGGTCATTGTGTTGATCTTGAAATTATATATGAAATTATATATGAAACGGGCGCTAGCAAGGTAATCCCCCCCCCCTGCAGTGTCCTTCCTGTCTCCCCTGCCCCCCCCCCCCCCTGCAGCCACCCATCTGGTCTCAGGGCCCCCCTCCCCACCAACCCTCCTCTGCCCCTGCAGCCACGCATGTGCAGCGGCCCTCCTCTCTCCCCTGCTCCCCCTGCAGCTACCCATGTCCAGCGACCCTCCTCTCCCCTGCCCCCCTTGCAGCGTCCCTTCTGTCTCCCCTGCCCTCCCCTGCAGCCACCCATCTGGTCTCAGGATCCCCTCCCCCCCCCCCTCTTCCCTGCCCCCCCCCCCCCCCGCAGCCACCCATGTCCAGCCACCCATGTCCAGCGACCCTCCTCTCCCCCCTTGGCGCATCACCCAAGCCCCTCCCCCCCCCCTCTTCCCCCGGGGCACATCAACCCCCTTGCCACCCGCAGCCGCCAATACTAACGCTGTCCGGCCGCTGCTGCGTCCCCTGTTGAGCAGCAGCAGCCGGTACAAAAAGAAAAAAGCCAAAAAAAGATTTTAAACCTGAAACACGGCTCCGTAGACAGCCATCTGGCATTGGCTGTCATCTCTGCAGCCGCTCCTCCTCTCCCCTCTGACGTCACTGCGCTCCTCCGGGGTCTTCCTGCAGGGGCAGTGACGTGGAGAAGCAGCAACGGCCGGACAGCATTAGTATTGGCGGCTGCGGGTGGCGAGGGAGTTGATGTGCCCGAGAGGGGGGGGTGGGGTAGGGGCTTTGGTGATGCACCGGGGGGAGGGTCTTGGGTGATGCGTCGGGGGGGGGGGTAGGGGCTTGGGTGTTGCGCCGAGGGGGGGCACTGAGAGCTGATTGGTAGGCAGGGGGAGGAGTAGCGTGTTTCCCTACTCCTCTCCTTGCCTTGGAATCAGCTGTCAGTGACATCACTGACATCAGTGCATTCTAAACTGCCTAGCAGACCACCTCCGAGGGAGCCACGGTATCAGGCACATTAGAACGTTGGAGGTGAGAATTATTATATAGGATGTATATGTGTGTATATATGTATGTATATGTGTGTATATATGTATGTGCAGGTCTTTTTCTGCCGTCATCTACTATGTTACTATGTATGTTATGTATATGTGTCTATATATGTATGTGTATATGTGTGTGTATATGTGTCAGTGGAACAATTTGGACATTTGTGTCATCAAGGTTGAAAAAAATACGCTGCTTTGTAGCCATAACTGATTGACTCTGTAGGTTAAATGATTTCATAGGGCTTTTTATTCAAAACGTTTTTTTGTTTTTAGTGTCAACAATTTTTATTGATGATTCAACAGAGAGTAAACAACTTGCTCATGGTGACAATGCAATGAAATTAAACACCCAAATTAGAGCACATCAACACACACATCATCAAGAGAGTTATCCCCTCCCACCCAAAAAAATTTAAATTCTCCTTTTCCCTCCTCTCCCTCTCTCTCCCTCCCTCATAGACCATTTAACACTAAGCTACGTGCCCTTGATGACAGCGATTATATGTAAGGTCTCCGTATTTCCAGAAACCACGCTCTTTTCTTCGGAGAAGGTCCCACCGCCCTATGTTCATATAATAATAGATCATGTAGCCTGTTCCTCCAACACCAGTAATCCGGTGGATCCACACTTAGCCACACATTCATAATCAATTTATTTCCCAACAGTTTTTTTTGTTTTTAATATTGATTGGTAAATGCTGTGAACCGATCTTTATTTATTTTTATATTAGCATATTCTTTATGAAAACCCAGCTCGCTGATGATCATGCAGGATAAGTTTGAGAACTACTTCTCTGTACGAAGTGTGCTCAGTAGAAAAATAGCTGTTTTTTTCCACCTATTACTTTACATTAATTTTTTCACTATTGGTGTGCTTTGTGAATGCCCTAGAAGAGATGTTCTTTGATTGTACTACATTCATTGTTGTTTAAACCATAAATTGATAATGAGTATGAATATTGGGCAGATTGGATGGACCATTCAGATTTTTATCTGCCATCTCTGCTATATTACTATAATTATATGCTGCATAAAATTAATGATATAATCCATTGGGTCTTTTGTTAAATGTGGATATGCAGAAGTCTATAATTATAGAAACCTTTTTTTTTCTTTAATAGAGTATGAAGAAGAAAAGTTCAAACAAGCAAGAGATGGGCAAATACTTGAGATTCATTGTCTCTCGTATGAAGGAACGGGTGAGTGCTTACTCAGCAAAGCAGAAAATAACACAAAAGCAAAATGTTCTAATTTTCATATAGTTTCTCTTGTTTTGGTGTCAGTAGCTTTCTTAAGCAACTGGACAGGTATCCTTTTAACTTTATTAATGTGAAGCTATACAACTGTTAGGAATATACTAAATAGTAGTAAGAACTAACTTCTCCATAAGGTCCAGCAATGCTAAATGAAAAATTGCTGACCTTCCTCAGCAGTTTATAAATAGGCAATAAGCTAAGCCTCATGAATTTCATTGCATGCCATTGATGATACAGTATCAGCCTCCTATATTCTGCACCCTGGAAGTCATTTGAGATTTTAATGTATGCTCTGATCTGTCGGTGTACATAAACAATAATTATGAAATTAAGTTGTTTTATCAAAAGAATAAAATTATCCATTTTTATCTAAAAAGTATAATTTCTTTGGAGATTTGCCCGATGAAAGAAATGCGGGAAAGTCCACTCAATGGTTGTGAGTTATCGCACTGTGACATGGGTGAGTGATTTTTACATAAACACATAAGCACTGCCACGCTGGGAAAAGACCAAAGGTCCATCAAGCCCAGCACTCTGTCTCCGACAGCGGCCAATCCAGGCCCCAAGAACCTGGCAAAAAACCCAAAATTTAATAACGATCAATGGACTTTTCCTTCAGAAATCTGTCCAGACCCCCTTTAAACTCAGCAAGGCTAGCTGCCGTCACTACCTTCTCCGGCAATGAGTTCCAGGGTCTAACTACTACTACTACTTAACATTTCTAAAGCGCTACTAGGGTTACGCAGTGCTGTACAGTTTAAACAAAAAGGACGCGCTGAGTAAAGAAAAACTTTCTCCGATTTGTTTTAAACCTACCACATTCTAATTTCATCTTGTGTCCCCTGGTTCTATTATTGTTAGAAAGCGTAAACAAACGCTTCACATCTGTCCGCTCTATCCCACTCATTATTTTGTAAAACTCTATCATATCACCTCTCAGCCGCCTTCTCTCCAGGCTAAAGAGTCCTAGCCGTCTTAACCTCTCCTCATAGGATAGTCGTCCCATCCCTTTTATCATTTTTGTCGCCCTTCTCTGCACCTTCTCCAATTCCTTTATATCTTTTTTGAGATGAGGCGACCAGAACTGAACACAATACTCCAGGTGCGGTCGCACCATGGAGCGATATAATGGCATTATAACATCCTCATGCTTGGTTTCCATCCCTTTTCTAATAATAGTCAACATTCTGTTCGCCATCTTAGCTGCTTCAGCACATTGAGCTGAAAATTTCAACGTCCTATCCATAATGACTCCCAGATCCCTTTCTCGGTCCGTAACTCCTAACGTAGAACCTTGCATAACATAGCTGTAATTCGGATTCCTCCTTCCCACATGCATCACTTTGCACTTGTCAACGTTGAACTTCATCTGCCATTTGGACGCCCAATCCCCCAATCTCACGAGGTCTTCTTGTAATTGTTCACACTCCTCCCGCGACGAGACGACCCTGGATAATTTTGTGTCATCTGCGAATTTAATTACCCCACTAGTTACTCCCATCTCCCACCAATAACAAAATTATTTTTGTTATTGGTTACTTCTGTTCCCTGGTTATATATATTATTGAGCAACTTTGATAGGGCCAACGGGTATCAGCTCCTCAGATATTGAGGTTGCTAAGCCACATGGCCTCAACCCTGCATGTCATTCCCATGACACACCTCCATTTGAGGCCAGCCACATGGGCCCTAGATTTCCATTGGTTTCAAGTCATGGGAAACCTAGTGGATGCCATCACTGTCACTTTTTCTCTTGTAAAGCCTCTGTCTTGGTAGATAATTTGTTCTAATTTGACCATGGGACTCCCATTCCAAATTCCTGCACCTCACAAGACGTTGACGACAGATGCATTCAACCTGGGCTGGGAAGCTCATGTAGATGGACTCCACACCCAAGGTCCCCAGAGGAGGCTTAAGATTGCATCAACCTCCTGGAACTTAAGGTAATTTGAACACCCTAAAAGTTTTCAGAGATCAGCTACAGAATCAAGTTATTCTCGATCAGACAGACAATCAGGTTGCAATATATTATGGAGGCATGGGATCATACCACATCTTGACTGCTTCCTGACACAGGATGTGTTTGGCAGTTGTCAACAGCATGGTTCTCAGAACCACTTATCTGGTGGAAAAGAGCAACTTGTCTGGCAGACAGACTGAGCAGGGTGATAGAACCGCAAAAGTGGTCTCTCATCATGGACACAGCCCAAAAGAATTTTCAAGAGTGGTGCACTCCCTCAATAGATCACTAACAAAATCCCTTAGAACTGCTTCAGACTGAGATCACAAGGCAAGCTAGCCTTCATTGCATTTCTCCTTATTGGGGACAGGGTCTTCTGTATGCATATCCTCCAATCTCTCTCATAGGGAATATTCTCCTGAAATTCAAGCAGGACAGAGAAACAGTGATCCTCTTTGCCTCTCATTGACCGAGGCAGGTTTGGTTTCCTCTACCCCTGGACTTGGCTGCAAGGACCTGGAGGCTGAAGTACTTTTTGACCTTCATAACTTAGAATAAGTGATCTCTTTTACATCCCAACCTTCAGTCCCTGGCCCTCATGGCTTCAGTGTTGAGAGGTTGAGGGCATATCCCTAGATCCCTTTTCTTGTTCTACATAAAACTGCTTGAATACTTTTTATACTTTTCTGAGTCTGGTCTTAAAACCAACTCCATAAGGGTTCTTCTCAATGCAGTTGGCACCTACTATCAGTGTAGAAGGTAAGCCCATCTCTGCACCGCCTTTAGTTGTTCGATTCATGAAGGCTTGTGTTTACTGAGACCTTCTTTCAGGCCCTTTATGGTGTCATGATCATGGGACCTCAAGGACCTCAACATTGTTC
Source organism: Microcaecilia unicolor (assembly GCF_901765095.1). Classification (NCBI taxonomy): domain Eukaryota; kingdom Metazoa; phylum Chordata; class Amphibia; order Gymnophiona; family Siphonopidae; genus Microcaecilia; species Microcaecilia unicolor. The sequence goes on from NC_044031.1 coordinate 82,356,114, forward strand.
TCACCCAGCTGATAGTTACTTTCAAATCACTTGATACCTGCCATCTGAAGTATTTGACCTGGAAAGATCTGTTTTTGGTGGTGATCACTTCAGCCTACAAGTCAGTAAGCTCCAGGCCCTAGAAGCTGATCTGCCTTATACAAGATTTCATCACAACAGAGTAGTTCTCTGCATGCATCCTAAATTCCTTCCTAAGGTGGTATCAGAGTTCCAGTGTAACCAGTTCATTCTCCTCCCAATGTTCTTCCCAAAACCCATACTCATCCCGACAAAAGTGCACTGCACACTTTGTACTGCAAGAGAGCTAGACTGCAAGAGAGCCTTGATCTTCTAGTTGGAGTGGACTAAAGCACCCTAACAGGATAGGAGCTGCCACCAGTAAACACACTTTATCCAGTTGGCTAGCAGATTGCATCTCCTTTGCTTATGCCCAGGCTGAGTTGAATCTGAAGGGTTATGTCATGGCTCATAATGTCAGAGCCATGGCTGTGTCTGCAGCCCACCTGAGGTCAGCCTCCATAGAGGAGATTTGCAAAACTGCATTGTGGTCTTCTGTTCACAAATTCAGTGTCGAGCAAGAGTCCCAGCATGACAGCTGTTTGGACAGTTAGTCTTTCGGCATTTATTTGGGGTCTAGAATCCAACTCCTCTCCCCAGGCCCATTTTGTTTCTTTTCTAGGCTGTTCTGCAAAAAGCACAAAATAAAAAATGTAATTATAATAATAATGTTCTTTGGTCCTTCTAATTGCAGGGCATATTCTATTTCATTTCCTCTTTTTGTTTTGTACAGCCTGGTAGCTAGGGATTCCCAGATGTGATTAATATGATGTCCTACTTGTCTTTGAGGAGAGAGTTCAGTGTGGCATGGAGACGACGAGGGTTTGAGCCAAGAGAATTTGTCAACTGGATGTAATAGTCCTGTTTGGCAAGAAAAAGAGCAGACTGGAAGGAGGTCAGTAAGAATTTGAAATGTATGAAGTCAGCATAGGCCGGGATTTCAGCCAAAGGCATTCGGCAGAGTGGGCACAGGAACGTAGGTAGCGGATTCTAGAGCTCAGCCAAGATTGGGGTTTGGTACGTTTTATAGAACGGGGAATGAGAGGAGTGAGAGTATCCAGAGCAGAGGAGAGAATAGTATTATAGGAAGAGACAGCCTCATTGACAGACTTTGATAACATAGTGGTAGAGAAGAGATTTGAAACATTGGAGGACAGAGTAGAAGGGTCAATAGCCTGAAGATTCCTAAATGTATTGGTTAAGATTGGACGGGACTGGGGAGGAGGGTGTTAAGTGTGAAAGTTATCAGATGATGGTCAGAGAGGGGAAAAGTTGAGGCACAGAAACTGGAGAGTGAGCAGTTTGAGGAGAGGATAAGATCAAGACAGTGGCCATTCTGGTGAGTGGGGGCAGTGGAGCACAATTGAAGACTGAAAGAGGATGTTAAAGCAAGAAACTGCGAAGCATAAGAGTCAGAGGGATCATTACCATGAATGTTAAGATCCCCAAGAATGAGCGAAGGAGATGAAGGTTCAAGAAAGAAGGCAAGCCAAGCATCAAAGTCAGTGAGAGAGGAAGAAAGGGACTTATCAGGGGGTCAATAAATGACTACTACTCGGAGAGGCAGAGGAGCAAATAGACGGATGGAGTGGACTTCGAAGGAAGGAAAACAGTGAGACTGAGGTAGAAGAAGAGGTTGAAATCTACAAGAGGGTGAAAGTAGTAGCCCGACACCACCTCCGTGGTCAACCGGGCGAGGAGTATGGGAGAAAAGATAACCTCCATGGCATAGGACCGCAACTGAAGCAGAGTCTTCAGGATAAAGCCAAGTTTCAGTTAGGGCAAACATTCTCTCAACTCTCCACCCCCTGCCTCCTTTTCTGAAATCACTGAAGAGGAAACTACAAATCTTATTTCCTCCTCAAAACTAACCTGTTCCTCTGATCCTATTCCCACCCATCTACTTAACACTATCTCTCCCACTGTCATCTCTTTTATCTGTCATATCCTCAATCTTTTTACTGTCCACTGCGACTGTTCCTAATGCCTTCAAACATGCCATAGTCACACCACTCCTTAAAAAAATCTTCATTGGACCCTACCTGTCCTTCCAACTATCGCCCCATCTTTGTTGGATAGAACCAGTCCGTGGAAAGGAATAAACAGTGTCTCTATTCAACTTTGTTCCAAATATCAGGGCTGCAGCAGTGAATCCTCAAATGTAGAAATCCATCTTGATTTGCTGAATAAGTTTGGTACTGTGCTGCACATGAAATATAGACGTTATATGAATTTATACCCTGGTTTTGATTCAGGTGGATGGTGTCAGCCTCCCCCTTGATGCCCAAGTCCCAGAAGAATTGGCCCTTTCAGGGAGCCCATAGGGCAAGAGATGGAAGTGGACCTTCCTCCTCCAATGCCAAGGATCCCTTCTGCATTGAGGGGAGGAGGGGGATGGACATATATTACCTTAGACTAATAGGTCCTCATAGTGGTTCAGCAGGGCTATGTTCTGGAGGTAGCAGTCAGTGTCGTCTTATGTGCGTTTGTGGTTCCATTCTAAAGAGGGCTATCCAAAAGACACCCCAGCAGCTTCTCCAGTTCATAGCAATTGACATGGCTCCTGTAGAGGGACAGGGATGTTATTCCGTCTACTTTGTTGTTTCCAAGAAAAGGGAACCTTGTCCAAATTCATGATGTTGGGATAATGTTCACCCTTAGCTAGGTCATTGGTTGATTTTGGCCAAGTTCTTGGTGGAGTTCCGTTCAGCCACATCCGGAGTTGTTTGCGTGCTGGAGGGTCTTGGCTGACTAGTAAATTAGGCCCAGAGTCACCTTGGTCCCACTCAGTCTTTTAAGTACCTGGGAATTCAGTTTGATACTAGTATAGGCATTCTCTTTCAGGAGAAAGTAGTCAAGCTGTAGACTCACCTGTCAGTGTTTTGCACTTTGTAGTCCCCAAAGGTATGGGATTATCCTTTGTTTCCTGGTCTCCATGACAACCACATTGAATGTGGTTCCCTGGATGTCGGTGCTGCTTTCTCAATGGTCTCCAAAGTCTTGGCAGTATGGGATCCATCTGCTGCTGTCAGCCTACCTTAGGAAGCAGTGTGGTAAACTCCCCACAGCACCTGCTCAGTGAGGTCTCCTTCGATCTGCCATTCTGGGTAGTCATGACAACTAATTCCTGCCTGTGGAGCCAAGGTACCCCATTGCCATAGGCGGTCGTCGGTGACTCAGCCGTTTAGGGAGTCTAAAATGGGTGAGGTTATGAGGTGGGGCTAGAGTCAGGGAATGGATGGGGTATGGAGTAGAATGGAATGGAGCAAGCTAAAATCCTTGGCATGGGGGGGTGGGGCAACAAATACTAATTTTATTTGGTTAGTTGTCCAGTTAGTTTGAATATTGACATTATTTTGATAGTGTTGCCACTTCCCACCCACCAGATAATCAGCACTATCGACCCACAGCTGAATTTCTGGGTTGGGAGGGGTGGACTACTAGGCAGTTGTTTAAAAAAAAAGGGACCATAGAAGCTGAATATCAGCTGGCAAAAGTTTTTTAAATCACTTATTTTTCCACCCTATTTTGGTATGTTGGGTCATTGTTTTCCTTTATTTAGCATTGAGCTGAGAGCTAGTAGCAGTGTGTGAACAATGTTGGTGTAAGGCATTCATATGTATTGACTTCTTCCTCTTCTTTTTTTTCATTTTTTTTTTTTTTTGAAGAGAGGGAACAGAATGTTTCTGCTATATTTTGAACCATATCCCCCTATGAGGGAGTCTATAGGAAATTACCGTTCCCCCTTAATAGCACTCCTTCACAGTCACAGAGCCATCTTAAAAGGCGGGCCACAGAGCAAGGAAGAGATGACTCAGCAGGAGTAGAGCAGGGAGGGTGTGGTCAAGGCACAATAGAAACTTGCTACATAGATCATTCAGGGAGGCACAGAGGATAGAAATCCTGCAGAAGCTCTCCTCAGGCAGGGCAAGTTTAGCTTGGAACCCTGCTAAAATTGTGACTTTGAAACTGAAGGCCAAACCTAGCTAATTGTGCTGCCTTTTGAAAAGACAAGGTGCTTGTTGCTACCTTTTGAAAGACAGATCAGTGGATTGGAGAGTTGCACGGGGACAGAAATGTAACCAGTCCCCTTCTGTCCCTATGGGAATGTAATCCCCCATCCCCATGGGGTTCTAACCCGTCCCCAGCCAAAGTAATCTCCATCCCAGCTACCGGCCCACCCAGCCTTTGCCGTGCCGCATTCACTTTGACCCCCCCCCCCCCCCCAAGAAAGCCAGATTCTACAAGTGGTAAAAATTCTAGTAAAAGCAACATAAATCATTTTCTTCTGTACTCTGCTAAGACAGCAGATGTACAGATTAGCAGGACCCAGAGCGCTCCAAAACAAGTAGTCAGAAACAACACAGTTTATACTTACTTGTTCAACCGTCCTTAGGGAATCACCTTTGTGTTTAAAGAAACAAAACCATGTGCATGTAAGGACTGGATAAACAAATTAAAGCAAAGTTTAAAGCAAATGCCCTTAATATGTAATACTTGGTAGCAATAATGAAACAGTGATTGAATATTCACATAGCAAGCAGCCTGAGGCAACAGATTTATTTTCCACTGAATATAATTAACTTTGTATAAACTTGGCAGCCAATACTGTGCTGAACTGGACAATGTTGGCCTATTTAGTCTGACATAGGACAGAACTTCTGCATGAAGGAAACATTCCCTCATTACTCAATACCTCTCTGTGAAATAATAGTAATAAAAAAGGCAAGTGCATTTTTATAATATACCACTGCAATCCACAAAACAAAAGGAGCGAATTCCCCCATTATATCTTTTTCTTTTAATGTAGGCACAGAAAAAAAAAGATTTTAAATGCTCCCAGGTTTCAACCTAATTCATGTTTAATGTGGCTTATAAATGTAATAAGTAAATAGGCTGAATTTTGAGCACCTGATTCTCATAACATGTTATCTGTTTTAGTGGCCCATTACCAGGAGATAAAAAATCTCTGCACGACTGTAAGTGTGTTAGGGTGTCCCTTTAAGCAGCTCTTCCAAATGACACACTGATTACAATTTATAAACAAATTACTGCTCTACCTATGAAAAGTTATTCCATTATTATTCTTCCTCTGTGTACATCCGTATGCTACACGTCGGTATGTTTGAAAATGAGTGACATTAAGTAAAAAAGCTACCAACAATAAAGAGCAACGTGGATGCAGCAGCTCATAGGTTTGTTTGCTTTTTTTTTTTTTTATTGTACAGTGATGATGGCTGCACAAGGAAGGGGAAACAGAGACTACTCTGTCTTCAACTTCCTCCCTCCCTCCCATCCACCTTTCCTGCAACCCTGGATGTCCTCCCCACATATACCTTGCATCACCCTGGTGGTCTAGTGGCTTGCTTCGTGACACTGTCTCTTGAAGTCTTGGCAGCCATCTTAAGTGGGGGTGGTGAAAGGATCTGCGGCAGCGGGCAGGAAAGCATGGGGACCTTTCCTGCCCCGAAGCAAGCCACTAGACCACCAGAGTGATGTGAGGTATGTGTGGGGACAACATCCAGGGCTGGATGGTAGGCAGGGAGTTGAAGACAGGGTAGTCTCTGTTTCCCCTTCATTTCCATGTGAACCCTGCAGGATCCGGGTCCATCCCTGCGGGATCTCCACAGTCCTGGAGAGGATCCCCACGGGATTCCCGCTATCCCTGTTCCCACGCAGCTCTTCACAGTGCATGCTGTGGTCCTGCAGAAGCTAGCCATGACAGAGAACTTTTTGGTTTAATTTCCTCCTGACCTGTGAGAGTAACAGGTCACCCATTTTTTTTTTAATTGGTTATTTCACTTTTAAAACTCTTCTATGGCTGTGTTATTCAAGGCTCCAGGACTTCCCTGGCCGGAGACCACATGGACTAAATATTTGGGAAACATGTTAATCGGCAGCAGCCAAAACCGCCTTCCAAAGCACTAACCCTGATGGCTGGGCTGCCCATAAGGATGTTAAGGAAGCCATCCTGGAGTGAGCGGGGCATACTATGGGAAGTCATCTCCTGCATGGGAATTCCTTTGGAGATCCTGACTGACCAGGGGACAACCTTCATGTCGCGAGTCATGAAGTCTGTGATTTATTGAAAGTGAAAATTTTGAGAACTTTTGTGTATCACCCCCAGCCAGATGGCCTGGTTGAACAATTTAACAAAATACTGAAACAATGTTAAAGAAATTTGGGATGAAGATGGGAAAAACTGGGACAACCTCCTCCCTTATTTGCTGTTTGCCATTTGAGAGGTGCTCAGAGTTCAATGGGGTTCTCACCCTTTGAATTATTGTGGCCTTACAGGAGCTGTCCATGGCAGAGAACTTTTTGAATAACAGATCTGATTTTTGGTGTGTTTTTCCTCCTGACTGAGAGGAACAGATCACCTATTTTTCTGTTCTCAAATAAATTGATTTATTTCACTTTTAAACTACTTTGGCTGTGTTATTCAAGACTCCAGACCTGCCCTCACTGAGGCTACTACACCCCCTTTAATATTGAATGACCATTCCTTAGTATAGAGTGCTTTAACTCATTTTAGCCATGCTGCTGAGCCTGCTGGGGATAGATGTCATGTGCAGCTTGGCGCTATTTTAATAGAGCATTTTTCATACACTTGCTATGAAAATAAAGGCTGTGTTTATTCATTTCAGTAATTATATCCTGTTATTGGCTGGGGAAGGAGCCTTTTGTTATTGGTTATTTTTTGTTTGAATGCTTCCGAGCATCTAGCCTTGCTATTTTATGTAAACATTAATGCAATAAGAAGCTCAGTCTAATTCAGACAATGCCATTGAAACTGACTATATCAGATTACATATTTTTTTACTTCTTTGATGTTCCAGTCTTTGTGATACAGCAGGAGATACTCTGGAGCCATTGAGAGCCTTTTGGAAGTATATTACTTTTGTACTCTCCTTGTTGTTTTAGAGTACTTAATTAAAACTGTAGGTGTTAAGAGTGATGAAATTCTTTCCTTAAAAGTTGAGAGGGCATTTTTTAATTGTCCCTTTGAAAATTGTCCACCCACAAACATTCCTGGGGATGCCTATGCAAGGGAGACAACAGCAAGCATAGTTTTGGCCAGAAAAGGTATCTGCAGAAAAAGCAAGTGCATGTTTATGTACATATTGGAGAATTTAAATGTTTGTAAAGGCAAGCTCCTCCCCAGCCACACCCCTAGAAGTATCTCTGCTCAGGCAAGGCAAATGTAAACACGCATTCAGTTTGTGCATACGTTTACCTACATACTAGTGATAAAGTGCTGTTTTTTTTAGGTGCTTTTTTAGGTTCATTTCATCCAAATGATCCTCTTCTGTAAAATGTGTTATTGTTTTTTTTTAAACAAGGTCCTTTCTTAGATCTATTCAAATGTTTGGGCTTGGAATGTAGTTTTATAAAAAGATTTTTTTTTCCACTATGCAGAAAATGGAACTCAAATAGTAACGTATGCACTTTGGCTGTGATCTGTTAAACTAAGAATTTTCTTCTTTATACTTAGTTTCAAGCAACCCAGTTTATCTTGTCTAACAATCATTTCAGGCCATTGAGCTGAACAAAAAAGGGAAAGAGAGCAAGCACCCGATGTACAGAAGGCTGGTGCATTCAGCCATGGATATTTCTATTATACAAGAGGTATGTCCAGTAGTGTTTTTGTTTCAAAAAGATTTTTCTTCTGTGTTGAAAATCATATAACAAATTAAGTGGTAAACAAAGACGTTTTCTGGTTTGAAAATAGCTGTTTTTGTTTCAAAAATGACCATTTCCTAAGCATTTTGTGCTCAATGCATTTTTCATTTGCAACCATTTTCGGAAAAAAAATGTTCAAGGGAAAAGTGCACAAAATATGTTATTGAGACATATGTGTGTGTGTGGGGGGGGGGGCAGCATTCTTAGTAGACTGGCCACATAGACATCTCAGCAGAGCAGTGGGGCACCCTTGGTACACATCTCATTGTTACCCCCTTATATTATATGGGGACCCCTCCAAAACCCATCAATAACTACTGTACACCACTACAGTAGCCCTTTTGGCTTCAGGTGTCACCTATATGTGGGTACTGTAGGGGGCCCTTTTACTAAGCCGCGTAGGTGCCACGCGCGCCCAACGCACGTCAATTTTGAGTTATCACCCGGCTACCGCATAGCCCTTGCGGTAATTTCATTTTTGACGCGCATCCACTACACGCGCCAGAAAATATTTTTATTTTCTGGCTTGCAGGCGGTAATCGGCATTTTATGTGCATAGACCATTACCGCCCAGTTATCACGTGAGACCTTACCACTTGGTCAATGGCTAGCGGTAAGGTCTCGGACCCAAAATGGACGCGCAGCAATTTTCATTTTGCCGTATGTCCATTTTCGGCAAAAATATTTTGAAAAAAGGCATTTTTTACAGGTGCATTGAAAAATGAATCTGCGCTCGCCCAAAACACATGTCTACACTACTGCAGGCCATTTTTTAGCGTGCCTTTGTAAAAGGGCCCCTAGGTTTTTGGTGGGTTTTGGAGGGCTTACACTTTCCACCACAAGTGTAACAGAGTGAGATATGGGCCTGGGTCCTTTTCTCTACAGTGCACTGCACCAACCACTAAGACTACTCCAGAGACCTTCTTGGGGCTCTAATAGAGCTGTCCATAACTCTTAATTTTTAGGCCTGGGCATTTTTGATTTGTTCCATTATGGCAGAAAAACATCCAAGTTTTGGGAATGCCTAAATCCCACCCCCAACACCCTCTCAACCCGCTCCATTATGTTTTGGACATACTGCAGACTTAACTGCATGAAAAAAATCTTTAAAATGTGTTTCCAAAATAGCAATTTGGATGTTTGGCAAAAAAAAGTTCATCTTCTGCATTGTGCCGCTTTTTGGATGTTTTTCTGTTTCAAAAATGAGCCCCATAATGTGCCTCTTAAAATTATCCCCATGCCTAAAAGTATATATTTTCAGTGTAGCATGTTCTTGGGCAAAGTGAGGGCAGTGTAAAGTGTGCACATTTACACCTCTTGAGCGAATGTAAATGTACACAGGTCTGTTTTCCTTTCAGTTATCGGATTATTCTAGTATTTTTATTTAAATGCAGTCACCTTTGTGTCTTTATAAAATACCCTCAGAATAGGCAAATCAGCTAGGTGCCCTGTTATAGCATTACCTTCCAAAAGTTGTTACCTGGAGATTTTGAATGTCTCTTTTTTAATTTTTAATATTTTTTGTGATTGGGGGATCTCGCGAGATGTGCTGAAGTGAGCGGTCGCAAGTTCGCTACTCTCCCTGCCTTTTCCTCGGTACAGCCTGTTTACACTTACTAAAGCGACTGCCGAATGGTGGAAACACGATAACCAGACACTGATGTATGGAAAACTACTTGACGAGAAGCGCGGAGGCTATGCCCGGAAAAACCACGAAGAAGGAGCCAGAAAAGCAATGGGGCGGGCAGGAAAACAAAATGGTGGGGAGCCCGGAACCCGCTGCAAAACTACTTACTGCGTCCCAGATAGCGCAGCTCATGGAGGCAGTTAAATCAGCACTCGAACCGCAATTCACGTCGCTATCTGGGCAAATTGCCAACTTTGAACAGAATGGAGGAGCTAGAGAAACGGGTGTCCACAATAGAGGAGGGCCGAAAGGAGGCAATGGCACAGCTACAGAAGCAAGTGGCAGATGAGGCCCAACACATGACCTGGAAAATATATCCAGACGGTCAAATTTGCGAATTGTGGGCATACCAGAAACAGTGCCAGACTCTTTACTAGGCTCGCTGCTGGAGAAATGGCTCCAGACGGAATTCGCTCTAACGGATAGCTCTGGAAAGCTGTGCCTGGAGGGAGGGCATCGCATCGGCAGACAGGTGCGCCCAGGAGAACGACCCAGAGTAGTGATAATTAAAATACACAATTACGTACACAAGATGGAAATCCTCAAGGGAGCGAGGCAGAAATGGCAGAACTTAAAATATGATGAGACGCCAGTCAAGATATTCCAGGATTACTCTGCAGCTTTACAGGCATGGCGAAAAGCTTTTGGGCCAGCCAGCAAACTAGTTGTGGAAGCTGGGCTCCCGCTTCATGCTGGTGTACCCTGCACAGCTCAAAATTCAACACAACGGAGCTTGGACTTCACTTAATACCCCGGCTGCGGCACTTAAATTCCTAGAAGAACAACTTAAAATGGACACCAAGGACTGAGTGTTTGAGGGAGCAGCCCGAGCTTGGACTAGGTGGAGGGAGATCCACGATGTGGTGAAGTATATGAGGGAATGCTGCTGGAGGAAGAAAAAGCACTAAGTAGAATGTGTATAGGTTGAACATTATTGTTGTAAGATGGTTCATGTTTTGTCTGGTTGTTATCTTGATGGAGATTCATTGTTAGGTTAGGATAGCGCCCTATGAAGGTTTACATACAGGCTGATGCTGAGGGGGGGGGGGGTGGAAGGTTAGGGACAGCACACCGAGAACCAGACAGAACTCTTCGCGGGAGAAGAGTTTGGGGGGTAGGAGAGGGGGACAAAGACCTGGGAGGGTTTGGGGGGGGGGGGGGATGGGGGGGGAGAAGCAGGGAAGAGAGTATGGAAGGAACTGAGGGGTTAGACCCAAGAGCCTGGGAGGGTGAAGGGGGGAGGGGATGGGGTCGCTACACTCCAGGAAACTGCGATTGAGGGCAAGAAATAGCTGGCCGGAGTGTGCTTATCCGCTAGCGAGGAGAGGCCTTGGAGGGAGGCTGGGCCTCCGGGGCCAGAGGTATCAGATAAATATGCAGATTCAGATGAGCAAGTTAATATACCATGCCGCAGGTTAAAAAAACAAGATTCATTACATGGAATGTAGGTGGGATATCCTCACCAGTGAAAAGGACCAAAATCCTCACAGCCTTAAAGCGCCATGATGCGGATATTGCGTGTTTACAGGAGACTAGATTAACTGAGCAGGAACATACAAAATTAAAGCGAGCTTGGGTGGGCAAAGTCTATTCAGCCTCAGCAGAGGGTAGGAAAAGGGGAGTTGCGCTCCTAATAAGGAAAGGTTTAGCAGCAAAAGCAGAACTCCTCACCAGGGACCCGCAGGGCCGTTATATATGCATTCATCTTTGGCTACACAATCAAGAATATATGATCCTGGGCTTATACGGACCAAATATATATGACCCGCAGTTTTACCAGCAGATAATTAGGTTATGCGCCACAACACCAAATAAGAGTCTTGTGCTCCTGGGAGATTTCAACTTAGTAGTAGACCCAGAGTGGGACTGCTTGCACCCAAGGGAAGCAAGACAAGGAGGGGGCATGGGCACGGGCGCTAGGCACATTTATGCGGACACTAGGGGTGGTGGATGTCTGGCGAGCAATGCACCGAGAAGAGAAAGATTTCACGCACCTGTCAAGAGCCCATGGCACATATTCGAGAATTGACCACATACTGGTGGCTGCAAGCTTATTCCCAGGGGTCTTACAATCTGAGAATGACCCCGAAGAGGTGTCAGACCACGCTCTGGTTTGGGTGGATATAGAGGCACCGCCATACTATCAAGGGGGAGCGGGATGGCGTTTTCCGGGGTATATGTTTACTAACCGGGAGTTCCGGGGGTATTTAAATCACAAGTGGGAAGAATATGTCAAATTTAACGTAGAACATAAAGAGAACCCAGTGCTGTTCTGGATGGCAGCCAAGGCTGTGATGAGAGGTGAGGTTATAGCCTTCGTTCAGAAGCAGAAAAGGAAGAACGCTAAGGCGATCTTGCACCTAGAACTTAAGCTAGCAAAAGCTAAGCGAGCCCACATCCGCCTGCAGACGGCAGCCACACGAGAGCATATGAGGGCCATTCAAATAGCATTAAATTCCCACATACATGAGAAAACGACTAGGTCTCGACTTTATCAGAAATATAAGTTACATAGGTATAGGAATAAAACGGGTCCCCTGCTGGGAAGATTAATGAGCACATGGAAAACTAACCGAGTCATAACAACTATGCAAGGAAATCAAGGGAAGGTAGAAACCAGTTGTGAGGAAATTGCAAAAATCATAGTACAACACTTTTTCACCCTCTACACAAAGCATCCCACACCAACTGACAGAGCGCAGTGAGTACTTGAACATCTTACAGTTACCCAAGCTGCTTCCCAGTGAGTTAGACCTGCTAAACGGACCCATTCAGGGCAAAGAAATTCAAGTAGTGATTAAAGGTCTTCCACTACACTCGGCCCCGGGACCGGATGGATTTTCTGGGGAGTACTATAAACTCCTTCCGGAGTCGGTGGTTGGGACACTGCAGGACTACTATAGTCAGGTTTCAGTCAGGGTGAGCTACCACATGGAGAAAACATAGCTTTGATATCGTTGATTCAAAAGCCAGGGAAACCGGGTGACCGCGCAGATTCCTATAGGCCCATCTCCCTAATAAACGTGGACCAAAAAATTCTAGCCAAAGTGTTAGCGAACCGGTTAGCTCCGGTGTTGCCTAGAATAATAGGTGAGGAGCAGGTAGGCTTTGTACGCCAAAGGCAAGTGTGGGGGGGGGGGGGGGGGTAACATCAGGAAAGCTACTCTTGGCAATGGCTCAGTGCAACATGACTAACACCTCTGCATTGATACTAAGCCTCGATGCAGAAAAGGCTTTTGACAAAGTAGATTGGGAATTCATGTTTGGGGTGTTAGATCATATGGGGATACAAGGCTGGTTTAAGGAGGCTATTAGGTCTTTGTATAAAGAGGTGCGTGCGTCGGTGATAGTTAATGGGGTCCGCAGCACAGAATTCTCTATTCACTGGGGCACGCAACAAGGATGCCCTCTCTCACCCCTGCTGTTTATTCTGTCCCTGGAACCCCTATTAAGAGGTTTGAAACGGGAGGATCGGGTACGGGGAGTGGCTATGGGAGACCATACAGTAAAGGTATTGGCCTTTTTCCGATGACCTATTAATTCTACTTCAAGACCCGGACTGTTCGGTCCCAGTGCTGTTGCGAGCCATTGCGAGATATGGGGACCACTCAGGCTTCACTCTGAATTTACAAAAATCTACAGGACTAGCAGTATTAAGGGACGACAAGGATAGGTGGAAGGGCAGTTTAAATATAGTCTGGGAAATTGAGAAGTTTAAATATTTAGGATTAACAATCACAAATGATCTTACACAGTTGTATGTGAATAATGTATCCAACCTGCTGGGGTTTACAAAGGCAAAATTGCAGATGTGGCAGGGGTATCCGCTCTCACTCCTGGGCAGAATAGCTGTGGTTAATATGATTATACCTAAATGGCTCTATTTGTTTCAGGTGCTGCTGCTGTTTCTGACCCGTAAAGATGAAACGCAGATAAATAAAGCTCTGCAGAGATTTCTATGGAATGGAAAATGGGCTCAGATACCGTTGGCAGTGCTACAGATGCCCAGAGAATATGGCGGCTTGGGCCTTCTTAGCATTAGGCGTATTACAGTAGCGAGCCATTGCGAGATATGGGGACCACTCAGGCTTCACTCTGAATTTACAAAAATCTACAGGACTAGCAGTATTAAGGGACGACAAGGATAGGTGGAAGGGCAGTTTAAATATAGTCTGGGAAACTGAGAAGTTTAAATATTTAGGATTAACAATCACAAATGATCTTACACAGTTGTATGTGAATAATGTATCCAACCTGCTGGGGTTTACAAAGGCAAAATTGCAGATGTGGCAGCTAGTGGTATGCGTCATATTAACGACTGGTATAGGGAGACATCTGGTTTCTCAGCTACAGCATTGGAACATCATATGATACAGGGCTTGCATCTTGGCTATGTCGTACATACACCGAGGGTGGCAATCGCACAGGAATTGAAAGACACTGGAATTTATAGTTCAGCCCAAGCAGTATGGAAATGGATTTGTTGCATCTACCACTTCACGCCTAAAGTGACACCATACCTGCCAGTGCTGAGTAACCCGGAGTTTGCCCCGGGGATGTTGCATAAGACATTTCAAGACTGGAGGACACAGGGCATCAGTTTTTTGCTACACGTGGTCTCGGAAGAGGGCCACATAAAGACATTTAGCGAATTGAGACGAAACTACAATTTGAAACCTTTGGACATGTTTTATTATGCTCAACTCCAGCACTATGTTAAAAGTTTACCTTGGGAGTCCTTGGCGGAGGACGTGCAGGAAGAGTTAGCAGAGTCCTTCCGAGCGCAACAGAAAGTCCCACTGGCATACCACCATAGATACATTAGGGATAACTGCTTAGAGCTGGATTGTGCGCGCTTGGCAGTAGCTTGGAGTGAGGACCTGGGAGTCACAATAAAGCAGGAAACGATCAAAGAACATGTCCTGGGTATGGAAAAATATACTGCGCTCACAGGACATTGGGAACTACAGTACAAAGTAGTGTTGAGAGCACACGTATCACCAAGGCGTGCTTTTCATATGGGTCTCTCCCCGGATGGTGCCTGCCCAAAAGTGTGGGTTGGAGGGAGCAGAGCTGGGACACATGTTCTGGACATGCCCCAAAATTCGGGAATTTTGGAGAACTTTACTGCAGGAGATCTCCAGGATCTGGTAAGTGACGTGGCGGCCACAACCGGGAATATTATTTGGCAATTTGAGGCTCCCACACCCTACCCTGAAAGGAATGCGCCACTTTGCACTGCGAGCTACCATATTTGGAAAAAAGGCAATTCTAAAAGCCTGTCTGGCCCTGGGAGGGGGGCCCTCAGTCCAGCACTGGCGGGGAGGCATGTTAGAACTTATGCGCTTTGAACAACTGGAAATGAATAGACAACCACACCTGTACAAACAGGAGTTTGCACGGCGCTGGGGCCCGCTGTGGAGCACACTAACGCCAGCGGCACGGAGCTATTTGTTAAAGATATGAACAGTGAAACTAGAAAGTAGGGGTTTGGAGTGAGAGCGGCCTTGGGAGGGATTGGGGGGTAGGGAGGAGAGGAGGGGAGGGAGGTAAAGCTTAACAATTAAAAGAGTTCATAACTGCAATGATAAAACTGTTGTACATGTAACTAGTAATTGTCATTCGTGATTCAGGTCAAGTATGATTGAAACGTGCACTGTTAATTACATTTGTTGAATAAAAAACGAATTGAAAAATATTTTTTGTGATTTTTGTGTGAATTTCTATGTAGATTTCCCACATTTTAAGTCCTGCCCTGTTTGTATTGGCTTGAATCTCCCCACTCTCTCTCTTTCTCACCTAGTTCAACCCTGCTATCTTCCCCCTCCCCAGCTTTCTTTCCTCCCAGGTTCGACTGCTCTCCCTTTTAACGTAAACCCCTGTCTCATGCTGTACTCCTTTTCCCCAAGAATCTCCCTTTGCTTCATTCCTTCACTCCCCCCTTCCCAGCTTTCTGTTACAGCCGTGATAGCCCTCTCCTCAGGCTTGATCTCCCCCTCATTTCCCAGCTTGTACAACTTTGGTGAGTCCTCCTTTCCATAAAGCATGTTAAAACAACAAAAGTGATCTGTAAATATCTAAAATTTATAAAATAGGATTTTGGGCTATCAAGCGAGCACAACTCCTGATTCAGGGCAAAAGGTTCCATTTTAGTTTTGCTGGAATATAACTTTTTACAGCATGGCCAAGCACTTTATTGTTTTTATAAGACAGGTTTGTGTTTTGTTTTTTAACTTGGGGCCTGGGACATGTAAAATCTTGTATTAAAAAAAAATTAAGTCAGAGACATTTTGAGACTAGTGCAGTACAATAAATTCTCTCGGACCTTCGAATCACTACTGCCATGAGTCATAATTTCACTAATTGTCCTTCTTTTAACAGGAAAGCTACTCGTTCAAATAAAAATGACTCATCATTATTTTAATTCCAAGAATTCTAGAAACAGGAAGGCAACTCATCATGTTTTTTAAGCATTTTGACAATATGAAATGGAGGGGGAAACTGACTTTAAAGAAAGACTATGCTAGCACATCCAGAAACCAGAAAATGTGTGCAGTAAGCATTGAGATGGCAGAGCATACAGCACCAGTTGTCTCTCTCTCTCTCCTTTGCTTCTGAGCATGCCTAGCACTTCCAATTGTAAACATACCATCTGAATAAACTAGGCAGACTGCATGGACTTGTTGTTCTTATGCATTAAGTTCTTTAACAAAAATACATTAAAGTCTGCCAATTGATTTTTGTAAATGGCTTAAAAAGAGCTTGTTCCATTAATTGTTTTAACTCGGTGCATTTAACCCCACTCATGAGCAATACTTTCAGAATACATTGCAAGGGTAGAAAACTGGGGATCAAATTCAAAACAGGAAAATTTCAGCCTGGTTCAAATTGGATTGAATTTTCAACCAAAATTTATCCAGGACACCCGATAACCCTCGCACCAGTTTTGACCTCATTCAGTGTGGCACATGCAGTGCTACGTTCAAAAGGAAAACATAACAGTTCAGGGTAAATAAAGTGCCAGCCAGTCCATCTATTTATTAAAAAAAAAGCAACATCACAAGGCAGGTTCACAAACCAGGAACCCTTCCTCTCTTCTATCCCTATTGCGTCAGAAACCCATGAACCTTATTCGACCACAACATCACTTTGTATTTGTTATCTACTGGACTTGGCGAACGCCTTTATGGTACTTCTAGTATAAAAGGCCCATTTCGGTAGGCAATGAAACGGGTGCTAGCAAGGTATTCCCCCCCCCCCCCCCCCCCCCGCAGCGTCCTTCCTGTCTCCCCTGCCCCCCCCCCCTGCAGCCACCCATCTGGTCTCAGGGCCCCCTCCCCACCAACCCTCCTCTGCCACTGCAGCCACGCATGTGCAGCGGCCCTACTCTCTCCCCTGCCCCCCCCCCCTGCAGCCACCCATGTCCAGCAACCCTCCTCTCCCCTTCCCCCCCTGCAGCCACCCTTGTCCAATGACCCTCCTCTCCTTTCCCCTTGCCCCCCCTGTAGCCACCCATGTCCAGCTACCCACCTCTCTCCCCTGCCCCCCCTGCAGCCACCCATGTCCAGCGACCCTCCTCTTCCCCTGCCCCCCCCTGCAGCGTCCCTTCTGTCTCCCCTGCCCTCCCCTGCAGCCACCCATCTGGTCTCAGGACCCCCTCCCCACCTCCCTCTTCCCTGCCCCCCCCCCCTGCAGCCATCCATGTCCAGCGACCCTCCTCTCCCCCTGCAGCCACCCATGTCCAGCGACCCTCCCCTCCCCCCTCGGCGCATCACCCAAACCCCCCTACCCCACCCAGTGCATCACCCAAGCCCCTACCCCCCCCCCCTCGGGCACATCAACCCCCTCGCCACCCGCAGCCGCCAATACTAACGCTGTCCGGCCGCTGCTGCGTCTCCTGTTGAGCAGCAGCGGCCAGTACAAAAAGAAAAAAGCCAAAAAAAGATTTTAAACCTGAAACACGGCTCCATAGACAGCCATCTGGCATTGGCTGTCATCTCTGCAGCCGCTCCTCCTCTCCCCTCTGACGTTGCTGCGCTCCTCCGTGGTCTTCCTGCAGGGGCAGTGACGTGGAGGAGAAGCAGCAGCGGCCGGACAGCGTTAGTATTGGCGGCTGCGGGTGGTGAGGGAGTTGATGTGCCCGAGAGGGTGGGGTAGGGGCTTTGGTGATGCGCCGGGGGGAGGGTCTTGGGTGATGCGTCGAGGGGGGGTAGGGGCTTGGGTGCTGCGGAGGGGCTTGGGTGTTGCGCCGAAGGGGGGGCACTGAGAGCTGATTGGTAGGCAGGGGGAGGAGTAGGGAAACACGCGGAGCTCGTGGTTTTGCAGGGCAGTACTCCTCCCCTTGCCTTGGAATCAGCTGTCAGTGACATCACTGACGTCAGTGCATTCTAAACTGCCTAGCAGACCACCTCCGAGGGAGCCATGGTCCCAGGCACATTAGAACGTTGGAGGTGAGAATTATTATATAGGATGTAAGCCACATTGAGCCTGCAAGTAAGTGGGAAAATGTGGGATACAAATGTAACAAATAAAACAGATTCACCATCTCTGGAAACTTGGTCACTGCAGAAGGAACAGATGTGTCCCCAGGAAAAGTGTAATTGGTCAGTTTTATGGTCTGATTGATTTAAAACGTTTTCCTGTTGTGTCTACACAAATCAGGCTGAATAAATCTTACCTGTAGTAAGCTTTCCCTGGCATGTGTATCAAGAGAGCACTGTCATCCGCACAAAGTCAACGAAAAATAATACCTTCGTATGACTAGTGTTTATTCCCACAAAATCACTCAACACAGAACACAAGAGGTGGCCTTCTCTTTAAGCAGCACCACACCAGTCCATCTTTCACTGCAATGATCATCAGTATCACGTTAAACATCCAATGCCTAACATTATTTTTGGTCTTATGAAAAAATCGTGACTTACTACTTATACATACACTGGCAGTCCAACGTCCAACTTAAAAAAAAATAGTAAGGGACTAGTGTTCTTTATTTGTTAGTACCTCAACAGTTAAATATGGGTTTTCCCTTCCTGTGCCTTTCTTCATTCTTTAATAAACCATAATAAGGTTTCAGACCTTATCCCTAAGACTTCCTACTACAGATCACACTCCACACCACCTGATGACCATATTAGCAAGAGTGATTAATTCAGGAAACAAATATTGTAGGTAACAGAAGGAAGTGAAATGTGGAAGTTTTATTTCACTGAACTCTTAATTTTATGTATTATAAGTGATCAATAAAAGAATCCTTCAGCAATCCTAAAACAATCTTAAGAGGAAATCTTTTATTCGGAAGCATATTGTTCCTGAAAGGAGATACCTGAGTAAGACCAAAGGCACTACAAGACCAAAAATAAATATGTATTTTAGACTTTAGCAACAATTCCTTTCATTGAAGTTCTGAGTCAGACTTCTCACAGTTAAAAAGCTTCTCAAACCGGTTTGGCGTGGAGAAATAGAAACAGAGGAATTTGCTTGACATTTCTTAGGAGGAAAACAGAAGAACCATAAAGGGTGAGATTGCAAAAACCTTTTCATTACAGTGTCTGTACCTTTGAAGCTTCATTTCCTGAAATCACTGGGATCCTTACTAGAAAATCAGAATAAAGCTCTGTCCCTGCTTCTATCCCCAACATCTAGTGACCCGACCCTGAGACTCCTGAGAGCAGCTGGGTGACTGGATTGCTCACAGTCGCATTCAAAACCACAGCTGCACTTCTCTGCACTCATTCAGGGGGTCTTTTACTAAAGCTTAGCTTGAGTTATCTGCAGCAGGGCCCATTTTATTCCTATGGGCCCTGCTGCAGATAACTCGAGCTAAATTTTAGTAAAAGACCCCCTCAGCTACAGTTCCTTCACGTGGCTGAGCTGCTACAGAAGCACAGCTGTGGTGGTCAGAGAATCCTGTCTGTCGCCTAAAAGGGTGCTCCTGATTGACCGGACACCAGGAGCATCTCAGACTCTGAGATGTACTCCCGGTATCTGGCCAATGAGGAGCACCCTTTTAGGCACTAGTTGTAAGCTGCTGACCGAGGGAACAGGCAAGGTGAAGTGGGATGGTTATGTTCCCAGGTGGGTTTGTCAAGATGAGAGACACATCATTATGCTGATGCCGACGTGCCATGTTGGAGTTGGCCACTTGGAATCCCTGGGAGCGCAAGGCCCTGTGCAGCCACCCCTGTCGACCATGCGGGGCCCCTGGGAGCGTGAGGCCCTGTGTATCCGCCCCTGTCAACCGAGTGGGGCCTCTGGGAGCATGAGGCTCTGTGCGGCTGCCCCTGTCACCCCTGCCTAAGATCGGCCCTGCTTCTCCTTTATCTTCTCTTTCTCTCTCAGGTTGAACAGTTAGATATAAGGATGAGACTGAGTTTTCTGCCTCAAGAAACTCAGTCTCATCTTTATCTCTACCTGTCTGCTGAAGAGTTTCTTCCTTTTCCCCAGGTTGGACTCCCCCCCCCCCCCCCCCCCCCCCCCCCACCACCACACACACACACACACTTTTGTTCCCCAATCCTCAGAATGACTCTGCAGCATTTTCTTTGTCTCCCTCTCCCAGCCCTTTTCTGGTCTCTAATTTTGTCTCTCCACCCCCTACTGTTTGTTGCATAGGTGAATGCTGTTTATGTAGCTTCTCTACCAGTCCGTGAAACTGATGCCACCTTGATGACTTTTTTCCCTCATATTGACCAGTGTTAGCCTCTCTCCTGTGCCATGCAGTGCTAGTGCTGCTGCTTCTATCACCATCTAGCTGGATGGGCCAACAATTTCTCCTAATCCTTGGGTGTGGCACTGCTTGCTCCTTATCCTTTCACTGAATTCTGCAGACAGAAGTAGAATTCTGTATGGTAGAGAGGTTGTGACATCAGCTGACGTGATGTAAGTTCGAGTTGGGAGCTCCATGGATTTATCCCAGTTAGAGCCTGAAACCACAGATTTTAGGGGTGCCCCACTGTTAAAAATAAACTTGGTGTGAGAGTAACCCTCTAGCGAAATTAATATAGTTGCAAACAGAAAACCAGTGGACCCTCTTTTTTTTTAGCTAATATTTATGCACTGTCAGAAATTTCAAGGAACACTTGGAAAAATAAAGTTGATACAGAAACGAATAACTTCAATCATGGTATGCAAACAGAAAACTATATCATTTAGAAGGAAAAAAGAGGAAGGAAAGAAAGAAGGTAAATCTTTGTGGAGCTAGAGAAGAGCACAGGATTGAGAGGGGGAAAATGAAAGAAAACAGGAACTTACATAGTATTTATTTGTTACATGTGTATCCTACATTTTCCCACCTATTTGTAGGCTCAATGTGGCTTACATAGTACCGGAGAGGCCTTTGCAGGCTCCAGTGTGAACAAATACAGGGTGGTGATGTGGTAAGATCAAGTTCATGTGGCACAGCCACATTAGGGAATCGGGAGAACGGAAGAGTTGTGTTATGTCCATTACGTGCTTTAGTTTGGTTGTGTTGCAGAGATTAGGCATTTAAGTTGGATCGGTAGGGTATGCCTTTTTAAACAGGTTGGTTTTTAGTGATTTCCGGAAGTAGAAAAAATTATACAGCTGTAGTAGATATAGGTATATATGAATGATATACTCAAGTAGAGGCAACAGGAAGTACCAAGCCCAATGGATTAACCTAGCTTTAGAAAACGTAATTGCTTAAGGTCAAATAAAATAGAATTGTTATCCTCATTTTACTCAACATTTACAAGGAAATTGTAGAAAAATGCCAGCAAGCACCCAGGGCCAAAAAGGCTTTGCCACCTCCCCTGTGTGGCACTAGAGAAATCAAGAACAATAAACATATGTGATCCAAAACCAATGCATCACAATGACAAAAATACAATCTCAAAACCCAGTTTCTATCACTCTAAAGCAGAGGTAGGTGTCCTTTTACTGATATGCACTAACTGATGGAGTGCGCTAATGAGTAGCACATGCTAAATGCTAAGAAGCCCATTTTATACCTATGGGCTTCTTAGCATTTAGCGCATGCTAAATCAATCAGTGCACCTTAGTAAAAGGACACCGTAGTGATCAGAGCTCTTAGAGAGAACTTCTGCTTTTAATTCTGCTGTTTAGCCATCCTAATTGCTGCTGACTTTTTATCCTTATTCTACTGCTAAATTCATGTGTTGTATCTTTTAACTTTTGTAATTCATGGAAGCCACATTGTGCCTGCATTTGTGGGAAAATGTGGGGTAGAAATGAACCGTAAATAAATAAATTCTCCAAAAAGTTGATCCAATCCAAACTGTTCACTGACGGATTGCATTGCTGCTTCTTACCCTCACTTTGACCTTCTGATCTCAAGTAATAAGTCCAGAATAGGGCTGGTGTACTATCTTGGGGGAATTTAAAGAATTTAGGGTAAGTACATTTTCACCATCCCCATTGGTAATATCAAAGGGGACTTAGGGAAGTTCACAAATCTGAAATTGAGCCAATGTACTTGATTTTGTAATGCTTCCAACTTAAGTGAATTGCATCCTTATCCTTAATTAAAACCACCTTTCATGCTTGTAACTCAGCTGTTGATCAACTTGTGAAAAATGACTCCCATAGGTCCCAAACTCCTCCAGGTGCCTTGAAATTTGAAGTGAATCAAATTTTTCAGTAAATCTATCCAAATGATCATTTTTTTCCTTCATGCTTATAGCAGACAATACTTCCATCAAAGCCCCATCATTGAAAGTGCTCTGGAGCTTTCTTGTTGCTCATGTCTCCATTCTTGAACACCTCCCTCTTTCCACTTCTCAGGAGCCTGAAAATAAAGCTGTACTGGAGCCCTCCATAGAAAGTGGGCTTTCGATACCCTGCCAAGCAGGAGGGAGAGATTAGAATGCTTTCCAAAATCACCCTATATGTAGTGCAAACAAGTGTTGTTACACCTCACTCAACACACAATCGCCAAACTCAGCAAATATTACTGTACATTATTCATTCACGAAAAAAACAACACATACATCCTGACTCCTACCGCCAGTGTTCTAGTCTCATACTTTTCATCTAAAGTAAATAGACTCAGAGATAGTTTTTCAACTACTGATCCATGCAATTTCTCCCCAGACCTTGCAAGGTGATAGAGAAGGATTTATTTATTTAACAGTTTTAACCTTCTTACATTACAAAGCATACATATGACATATAAAAAAGATAGAATATAGTATCAATAATCATCTCGTACTTCACAGGTTCCCTATAGTAAATTGACCTCTCTCAATCTCCTAAATATCTCCCAATTAAAAAAAATTGCTGGGCAATTACAAGGCTATAATTGCACCCCAAGACCTGCACAATTCCATATTATCAAACAATATGTGTCCTTATTTCTCCCCCAACTACATAATGTTATCTCTTTTGAATCAGGAATTGTTCCCCCCCCCCCCCTGCTGAAATTGGCTTATATTTGCCCAAAGAAGAAAGCTCTGAATCTTCTGATAGCATTGCCAACTGTCACCCTATTTCCAACATGCTTTTTATCTGCAAATTAAGAGTTGTACCAGACCAACTGGAACAGTAGAAGCGTCAAACTCTATTTATCCATGTCATGCAGGCTTTAGAGCCTATCACAATACTGAAACTGCCTTGCTAGGCATAATATCTTGCATATACACTCGACTAGATCAGCATAAGCAGGTGATTCTAGTTTCACTAGGCCTTTCAGTAGCATTCGATCTTGTAGTTTGTGCCATTCTACTAGATAGACTGTCAGATTATAGGTATCACTGAAACTGCCTACTTTTGGTTCAACTCCTATTTAACCAACTGAAATAATGTTGTTTTATGGGACAATCAGTGATCCACTCCATACTCTTTCATGCAGTGTACCATAAGGTTCAGTATTGGCACCAGTACTACTTAATATCTTTTTGCCTCCTTTAGCCCTTTTGATAAAGACATTATGTCTCATAATCATTTATATATGTGGATGATATTCAAATTCAAAGCACTATTGATCCAACCAGTGAGCATGACATTCAGCTCCTAAATGCCAAACTCGATACAATTGCAACTTGATTTAAAAACACAAACATGTCCTGAATCCCAACAAACTAAGGCCATTCTGGTCATTTACACTGAGAATGTTAGCCCTGCTAACCCTCTATATAGCCAAACGCCATTATTGAGCTGGTAGATAATGACAACTAGGTGATCCTAGGATTTTCAACTGACCCTTCAACAGCATATTTCTTTATTAATTAGAAGTTGTTACCTCAAGCTGAAATTAATTTGCTGTGTATTCTCATTTCTAGATCGTAAATCACTACACATGCTAATTCACTTTTGGGTTTTAAGTTGTTTACATTACTGCAACACTCTTTATCAGGGACTACGTATATAAGACTGGAAATGTTTCCAGTTGATCCAAAATATGGTGGTAAAAGTTATTTGGGGCGCTAAGAGATGGGATCATATAACTCCTCTACTTATAGAAGAACACTGGCTACCAGTAGCCTGTAGAATATCATACATAATCCTAATCTCCATACACCAGATCTGCCCCTCTGGTCTCCCATTGTTTCTATCATGATATTAGATCCTTTATGAAACTCAGTAGAAGTCTGTGCTCCACAAACCAGCATCTTTTAAATGTCCCCATCTTTATGCCAGATAATGCTACGAACATATCCACAGCTCCGTAAGCCCATCCCTTTGGAACAACCTTCCATTATAACCACATGCTGAACCATGTTTGTAAAAATGTAAGGCATATCTTAAGCCCTATTTCTATGGAAAAACCTACAATCATGAGGGAAGATGAAAGACCTAGTGTCTCTAGTATTATACGGTAGGGTGCAATGCACTGCTCTACTCTCTATTTTCTTATTCTGTCCTATGTAAAATATGTAACTTCTTTTCTAACTTTTAAATTATTTTATTGTTAACCAGTTAGCTCTTCTTATGGTAGGCAGTATATCAAATAAATGAACCTTAAACTTTGAACCTTAACTCCACCTGTGCTGCCCTTAAAGGTAATCACATACAGCCGACTCAGACTTTCCGGAGCAGCACATCTCTCCTGGAGCAGTTCCTTTCAAATTGAGCAACACAAAGGTGTCCATGGTTTGCTGGCCAGAAACAAACACCACCAGCTTCAGTGGGAAAGGTAGCCTTGCCTTTTTTGCTTCTCCATTGCAACCCAAATAACCAACTTCCAGGGCCTCCTGGAGGTCAGACTAATGCATGTGCTCCCACCACCATCTTAGCTCCTCCCATAACCGATAATCTTAACAGTTTTGCATATTCGATAGTGATACTACTTTGGCAAGAGACTGACAAGGTGGTGACTCCATGAGGCACAGACCGGAGGAACAAGAGACATGCGAGTCACGGGCTGAATCGAACTTGGATGAGCATATTTTGCTGAGAAGAGTTACAGGTCCTTCACGAACGGAAGAGTGAATTTAGAGCTATTCATGATGATGCATCTAGATATCTAGAGATTCAGTTAGGGGGATGGCTATTGGAAGACAGCTACAGATGTCATCAAGACAAAATTCTGGGGGTATATGCTGTGGGAGGGTTTGGAGGTGGTAATTGAGAGAGCTGTTTGTGCTGGAGGAGGGGAGTTTGAGAGAAAGCTCTGGGGGAGGCAGAGAGAGCCATGAGGCATGTATGTGTGTGCATCAGTAGCAGGGATAGAGAATTGAAGGGGGGAGGGGGGTTGCTGGTGGACAGAGAGAGAAATTGTTGGGTGGAGCAGTTATTCACCTGGAAAGACAGCCCACATGAAGCCGTGTTAATCAGGCATTTCGAAGTAGCAGAAGCAGCTTTGTTACTGAGGAGGAGATTCTTCAGCAGCCAAGTTGGTAGGATCAATTAAAAAATGTAAGTCTGCTTTTTTTATTGGGAGGGGGGGTTTGGGGGGGGGGGATGGACAACCGGTATTCAGCAGATGTTACTAGTGGGAGTGGGAGTGTGGCACCAAGGTGGCTGCTGCTGGTTTGGAGAGGCTTTAGGCTGTGGCTGCTGGCAGGTGGACGAGCAAGGGGTGGGGTTAAAACCTGCAGCTTCTGGGGACAGGTGGGCATTAGAGAGAGGCTAAGGTTGCAGCTTTAGCTTTAGCCTCTCTTCCGTTGCCTCAGCATCTGCAGCCTAAAGCCTCTCTCCATTGCCAGATATGCTGCATGTGGTTGGCATTGGGGAAGACAGTAACCTCTTATCCAGGCCATCCCTCCTACTGTAATATATAGTTTACTGCACACCACATTGAACACATTTTGAATGTACAATTTATAAATGTACATAGATTACAGTTCTGAGTCTGGCTCCTAAATGTTTGGGCTGGCTCCTAGATCCTAAGAAAATTTGTCAAGGCCTGATCTAGATGGTGACTTGGAGAGAGAAAAGGCTAACAACTTCAGATATTGGGAGCAGGTAGGTCACGCCAAAGACTGAGGAAGTAATAAATCAGAAAGATACACTACATTGGGGTACCAGTACGTGCAGAGCCTTATGAATAAACACTTGCATTTTTAATTTTTACCTTAATGGTTGGTGCTATTTTTAAATTCCCTAGCGGAACCATTTTTTCCCATAGCCATTTGGTTATAAGGGAGAAACTAAAACCCTTTGAAAATTCAAACAGCCTCTTTTTTATTTCTTGATTGTAATAAGGCTGGCCTTTCTTTTAAGCAGGAGGATTTGGGTGTGCTTTTTGGTTGTTGTTTTGTTTTTAAGCTATAATTGCTTGTCTTTCCTAAATCCAGGCTGAGTACTAATTACAGTTCAGGTACTGTAGTTCACACAGTTTTCTGTGGCAGTGCAGTGATAGCTTCTGTAGCGTAATATGCATAATAAATTAAAGTAATTTCCAACCTTGTTTTGTGTCTAAATTATTTAGAGAGATTTATGTGTAGGGAATTTTAGGCATCAGTTTTTGAGGGAGACTAGAGAAGATACCAGGGAACAGGAAGATGAGCAGGGAAGAGGTTCAGGTATGGGAGACAAAAGGGAAGCAGCAAGTATAGGACGATGAGGGAGGGCTCTGTTGTAGTTGGTGAGATAAAGGATAGATCAGAAGTGGAGAGGCTGAAGAGGGAGGAAAGGAACTAGGAAAGAGAAAGAAGGAAAATTGGGATGGAGGTAGAGAAATGGAAGAATGGTTCTGGGGTCTTGCAGAAAAGAAGGAAAGGTATCTTGGGGATGGGAGGTTTTAGAGAGTGGAGAGTGAGGTGTTCTTCCTCTGGCTTTCATCTCTGTTCTTCCTTACAAAACCACACTTCTTACTACTGAACCGAGTCATCTTTTTCCCTTGCTCACCCTATCACCAGTTGCATTTGTCCTTTGCCATTCCCACACACACAAACATACGCACCTCTTCCATCCCAGTGCTCCAAGATGGTGATCATCCCGCTGCTTGATCAGCCTTTCAGCCTCTCTAACTCAAATTGACCTCCAGTTTTTTTGTGGTGATTGTATGGGGGTCTATCAAACTATTATATTTTAAAAATGTGTAGTCTGCATTATCCTTTGTATTGAGCAGGTAACTCATCATGTATACAATCCTCAAGCTACAAATATAGATCCAATGTAAACATCATACTGTGACAAACAATGCTTCTCATATTGCCATATAATGTGTCCTACATGCCAAGCCTTGCATAATTACCTGTACCCATACAATAAGAAGCATAATTTAGTTTAATTCCCTTATAGTAAAAAAATGCTTGTGAAAAAGCTAAGCCTTTAACTTTTTAAATCTATGATGGCGCTCAGTTTTTCTAATATGGAAGTATGTTCCATTTTACCAATCTGGCTACCAAAAAGGTACAAGCACTCATTTCAGCCAAGTGATACTGGATAGTGGAGGAGCGATCAAATGTAAAAACTTAAGTCTCATATATTCTACTTGGAAACCTGCTACTAAATCAAATCCCTCATATCAGATGCAAACCAAAATTTGGCTCCCAGACAAACAAAAACATGAGAAGGTGTGGAGTTTGAAGCCCTAGTGGGGGCTCATAGGAAACCACGGGCCCTGTGGTTTTGCATATCACTTGGACATGGAAAGCAAATTTATAAATAGTGAATCCCTAGTACTGGATGATGTACAACCCAGAGATCTGAAGGAATTCAAATATGAAACTGTAGGTCTGCTACTGGTAATCTATATCTCAGTATGGATATAAAGAGGCTAGTGGCAGTCCAGAACCCCCCCCCCCCCCCCCACTTAGTTTGGAATCTGTAACAAGAGGCATATGAGGTGAGACTTGAGGACCTACTGTAATGGAATCTGTGCGGGATGCAAGGATCAAATCATAAAGAAAATTCAGACTGCCCAAAACACAGCAGCCAGGCTTATATTTGGAAAAACGCGTTTTGACAGCGCCAAACTACTGTGAGAAAAATTGCATTGGCTACCAATCAAAGAACGTATCACTTTCAAAATCTGCACGACTGTTCATAAAATTATTTACGGTGAGGCACCGGGATACAAGACAGACCTCATCGACCTGCCAACCAGAAACACCACAAAATCTGCACGATCATACCTAAACCTCTACTACTACCCAAGCAGCAAAGGACTCAAATACAAATCCCCCTCTGCATCCAGCTTTTTCTACCTAAGCACACAACTATGGAATGCATTGCCAAAAGCAGTAAAAACTATGCTCGACCACCTAAGTTTTCGGAAAGCACTAAAGACAGACCTGTTCAGAAGAGCATACCCCACTGACCCAACATAAAAATACCTGGACACTTGCGACACAATGTAACCAAAGACCGTAGCTGACATTACCTGACTCTTCTTCCCCCTTTCCCTCTTTAAGTTCCCCCCAATTGTACCTACCATATATGTACCTCATTCTACCACAATATCGCTTTGTATTCATTCATAACCATGTATTTGTTCAGAACGGAATCGGCTAACGCCGTTAACGGTAATATGTAGGGCACATTGAGCCTGCAAAAAGGTGGGAAAATGTGGGATACGAATGTAACAAATAAATATGTATACCCTAAATAAGGGCTTGAGAGATGGGATACATGTATTTAAATATTTGGAATTTAATACTACTACTACTATTACTTATCATTTCTAAAGTGCTACTAGACGTACGCAGCGCTGTACACTTGAACATGAAGAGACAGTCCCCTACTAATATAGAAGAAACTAATTTTTTCCAAAGGAAAGGAAGCTATAGAATTAGGAGACATGATATGAAGCTGAAAAGAGGTGTAGACTCTTGGAGCAACATCAATAAATGTAATGTGTAGGCTAAAAAAAAAAAAAAATAGACGGGTAGTAGATTCCTGGAATGCCCTCCAGGGAGGAAATACTGGAGACAAAACCAGTAATGGAATTCAAAAAGGCATGAGTTGAACACAGACGATCCCTTAATGTTTGTTTATTCCACACTTGATATACCACCTTTCTCTACATACAGTCAGAGCAGTTTTACATATACAATTTTTGCTAGTGGAAAGAGGATGTAAACCAAACATCAGATGCTTCAGCTCAAAACAGCAAATAAATGAAGTTTTTGTTCTTAGACGGGGGTAGCAGAGAGCGGCAGTACCTTCAGAGAGTGGTAATTATAAGTCTACCTTACAGGGCAGATTAAATGGGTCATCTTGGTCTCTGTTGTTGTCAAGTATGTTGTTATATAATCTGTCATTGAAATCTGTAGTTGTACATGAGGACTGGAAGGTAGCTAATACAGTACCTATTTAAAAAAAAAAAAAACTCCAGGGACAATCTTGGAAACTAGAGGCTAGTGATCTTGACATCTGTACCTTGCAAAATAGTAGAAGTGATGGTCAAGAATAGGATAACAAGGCATTATTTATCGTTTATTAATTTGATATACCGCCTCTTTTGTACACAAGTGGTAAAAGCAGTTAGCTTAGTGGGATTTTAAAAAGGTTTGGCTATCTTCCTAAAAGAAAAGTCCATAAGCCATTATTAAGATGGACTTGGGAAAATCCACTGTTTATTTCTAGGATAAGCAGCATAAAATGTATACTATTTTGGGATCTTGCCAGGTACTAGTGACCTGGATTGGCCACTGTTGGAAACAGGTTACTTCGGTCTGTCCCAGTATGGCAACACTTATGTTCTTATTTATGTTTTTACATAGCTTTAGAAAAGGAATGACATACTTTAATAGGACAGGACACACACATATCAAGTAGTATCAGGAGATCATTCACACAGAGATTGCCGCGCACTTCCTCAATACCCATTCATCCCAGTTTCAGGATTGATTATCAAATGCCATTTGAAATAAATATGTTTTCAGTGGAGCCATGAAGGAAATATAAGATTTTCCTAATGTAAGGTATTGTGTTAGCGAGTTCCACAGTGCAGGGGCTAAAAAAAATCTCGTTGACTTCCATATCGCTTTGAATGGACGAGGCAGTACAAGTTTGTTGTCTGCGAGAGATCAGAGAGTCCAAAGTGGAGTATAGGGGATAACCAATGACAATAAGTAACCGGGTTTATCACAAATTACATTGGCTTCCTGTTAATGAGAGAATTAAGTTTAAAGCAGTTTGTTTAATTTTTCAGGAGTAGCCTAGTGGTTAGTGCAGCGGGCTTTGATCTGGGTGAACTGGGTTTGATTCCCACTGCAGCTCCTTGTGACTCTGGGCAAGTCACTGAACCCTCTGTTGCCCCAGATACAAATAAGTACCTGTATATACTATGTAAACCACTTTGAATGTAGTTGCAAAAAACACAGAAAGGTGGTATATCAAGTCTTATTTCCCTTTCAAATTTTATATGGCTCCACTTAAGAACCATTGATTAAACTTAATTCACTCATTATTGGACATTATCTGCATCTTTGAGATCAACTGATTTTATGCCCACCTTTTTATAAAAATGCCAGGTTTTTGAAAATAGTAAATTCCATATTTTCAGTACTGGGAGTATCATTGTGGAATTCTCTTCCTCATATTAGGACTGAATATAACTATGCTACTTCTAGGAAGACTGTGAAAACCTATTTATTTCCTAAAAATATTAATGACTAGTAGAATTTTTTTGTTTGTTTGTAATTTGAACTAATTTTGCACTTTATTATCTACTTTGTACATTGCATTGAACCCCAAAGCGGGGATGCAATCAGTCAACAAGTTAGAATTTGATTTGACTGTAAATTCAAAAATCTATTGGGAGCCAGTGTAACTGTTTCAGAAGAGGTGTGATGTGATTACGCCACTTTGCCCTGAGCAGAATACTGGCTGCAGTATTCTGAAGCGTTTTGAATTGGTCTTAGTGACACTTGAATACACAAATTACAGTAATCATAACACAAATTGATATAAGTATAAAATAGTGAATGGAGAGAGTTAGTATCCACATAATTAAGGATTGCTCTGAGTTTGTGTAAGAAAAAGAAACCCGTTCTAAGTATTGAAGAAAATTGAGGAGAAAATGAAAGTGCTGAATCTAGAACAATACCAAGTATTTGAAGGAGGAAACAGGAGTAATTGGCCTGTTGAAGAGGATTGGAATATGAGAGGGTACAGATGCTGAGCCAGTGATCCAAGAAACAACTGTTATCTATGGATTCGGTATCAATATGTAGCCATGAAGCAACTTCATCAAGATATGTTTAAAGCAGTTGTAGTTCAATAAATGCACTAGTATTGTAGCGAATGAGAAGGAAATCTGCATAGGAGTAAGAACTGATGGCATGGGACTGAATTAACAGTGCTAGTGGACTGACAAAAAAATTGAACAGAAGTGGAGAAAGAACCGAGCCCTGAGGCACTCTGCAAGAAAGCATGTGAGAAGACATAGAGAAATTCTGCATCACCCTAAAGGTGTGTTGTGCCCGAAAAGACTGAAACCATTTGTTGACTGTTCTAAAATTCCAAGAGAAGTCAAGTGCTGGAGTAACAGATGGTGATTTATGAGATCAGATGCTGCCTAGAGGTCCAAAGACACTACCAGCACAATATATCTTGTCTCAATATGGCTATGAAGTTCATTTGATAGCCTTCAAGAACATTTTCTGTGCTAAAGCCTGCTTTGAACCGTGATTGACAGGGTGCAGAGCATTGACTGATTCTGTGTGGGACTGTAATGGAGAGAAAACAATGGATCTAGGAGCATTAGAGAGGAATGGGAAATTGGAGAATGGATGATAATTCTTTGCTTGTAGAGGATCCAAAGTAGTTTTTTAAAGAATCGGCCTAATAGTGGTTTTAAGTTCAGAAGGGACAGTTCTGAGCATTAGGCTGTTAGAAATCATAGAGTGCATAATAGAATGTAACCTAAGAGTTGGTTGTAATAACCATAGTGATGGAATTGGGTCTAGTGGGCAAAATGTAATGTGTAGCTGCTTGAGAATTTTAATCATGGATGCAACAGAAGGAATAATGAAGGATGACCATGAGGACATCAAGCCCTGAGATGACAATGAGGTCAGGGAGGTATTCAAGAGTGGTGGAAAAGTGGAGAGAAGTGATTCGATCTTCGAGAAAAAAAACCGGCTAGAGCATCGGAAGTATGTTGCTGTGACTATCTCAATACAAGAGGGGATGTTGTAAGTTTTTTTGAAAATAGAGAAAAGCTGTTCTTAGAGGACAAGCAGGCTTATTTATTCTCACAAGTGTAGTAAGTGAAGTGACGCCGACTCGTGTCACCCAGTCCGGGACTTAGAACAAGTATAAGTAGAGCTTTGTGAAGCACGAGACACACTTCACCATGCATGCGCAAGTGCCATCCTGCCCGCTGCGAGAACTGTCTCCTCAGTTCTTTTTCTACCACAGTGAGGAGAGAGAGTGTTTTTTACCATGGTCTCACATCGCTTGGTCCTAAAGATCTTTTCTGTGCATTTCAGCGTTTTTTTCATTCTTTTATAGTTAATTTTGCCCAGTTTTAAATTTCCTTTATTTTTCGTCGTCCGGCTGCTTTTAGTCCTTGACTTTGGCGGGGATTTTTCTCTTCATTTTTTTGCCATGTCTCTGGGAAGACTCATTCTTGGTGTCTTAAGTGTCTTCGTCCTGACCATAGCCCCACTAACTGTGTGTTCTCTGTCTTTGCATGAAGAAGAGGACCCAGATTTCCAGAGAGAATTTTTGGAGCCAAGTCCAGTTCCTCAGAGTCTGCATCGACGTCAAGCGTCGCACTGGCATCGGGAGCGTCGGTAAGCATGGCTGCTGTTACACTCTTAGACACTGGGAGCAGTGAAGCATTGATGGGTCTCCATCTGCCTCAAGGCCTCCTCCTGTGTAGGGTCCCTGCGACCCTCAATCGTCAGACCCGACCCCGAGGTGACGTATGGATTCTGCGACGTCCTCGTCGGCACCAAGGAGCCTCGGTGACACACTTCGGGCGATGGTCAAGAAGCATCATCATCGATTGCCCTTGATGCATTGTGCTGAGAGCTCCTGGGCGTAGAAGGATTCGGCACCCAAGAAGCACCGACTCTGGGAGGACC
Source organism: Microcaecilia unicolor (assembly GCF_901765095.1). Taxonomy (NCBI): domain Eukaryota; kingdom Metazoa; phylum Chordata; class Amphibia; order Gymnophiona; family Siphonopidae; genus Microcaecilia; species Microcaecilia unicolor. The sequence goes on from NC_044031.1 coordinate 82,388,949, forward strand.
ACTCTCCTTCCATACAGGAGGTTCCGATGCGTCGGTCTCCCAGCAACCAAGACCCAGCTCCCGCATTGACCTCGGCAGCTCTGCAACCTGAACCGGCACCCCAGCTTTTCCCAGTGTTGGCCCTAGATGAACACATTCGGGCTTCCTCCCTGAGCAGCTGGATGACCTAATGGCAACAGTGTGCATCAGCATCGGGGGGGTGCTTGCGCCTACCCTGCAGCTTTTTGGAAAATACTTATTACTGTTTCCCTAAAGTAGTGTTATCACAGTGACAAAATTTATTTATACTTGGTTGCAATTAATTCAAACATTGCAGGTAAGGTGATCCTGGGTGGTATCAAGTGAGAGAGGGCTACTGTGCTTCTATTTCACCTGAACTGGCTGCCAGTTCAGTAAGATGACATTTCCATTGCTTATTTTAACCTTCAGAGTACTTTTGGGGTATTGCCCTTGTTCATTTACTACCCTTAGTTATGTTTTGAGATTTCAAGTGATTTAGGCTTAAAGTTTATCAGTGAGATAATATGGTTTGGTGGTGACACAGAAATAAAACTTAAAAAGAAATTACCCCTTTTGGAATCAACTGTCTTATTTATTGCAAGAAACATAAAACTATTTTTTTCCTATGTTTGTTGTCACGGTCATGAGCTGGCAGCAGTGGCGCTATTATGAGGTTTTATTGTTTCCTTTTCATCCTGCTAGACAGTCCAGATGTCACTGAAGAATTCAGCTTCCCTGCCGCCTCACAGCATAAGGAATGGTGCAGCCTGGAACTAGTGAGTATTTCTCTGCCTCCAAGAGATGATGCATGAAAGATTGGTGCAGCAGGATTGCTTCTGGCAGGCCTGACTCCCCAGGGTGCAGTCCATAGCCTGCGCACTAAGAGTCAAGTCCTCTGGTCGGTGTTTCACTCCCAGGAATCAGTACATAGGGCTTCTAATAGGTCAGATTCTTGGAAAGGTGGGAAATCATCTTGTTCTAGTGACACTGATGGTTCTAGATGGACCTTACTGTCCGTGGTACATGAATCTTGTTTGCTTGTTAGTGAGTGACCTCAGTTACACCTCTGAGGGGTCTGGGTCTCTTGTTGCAGGGTCTAGTGGTGATGGAGGACCCATATTCTTTTTGCTTACCACTTGGGCCTTGAAAGGCAGTGTCCAAGATGCAACGGTTACTGGGCATCCATGATAGCTACCCTGTTCAAGGCCCATAGACCACCTACTTCCTTGACCTATGTTTGGATCTGGAGACTGAGCACTAGTATGCAAATTGACAACTTTCTTGTTGGCATGCAGACTTGCCAGCTATGCTTTCCTTTCTACAGGGAGGTCTAAATCATGCCTGCCTCTGAATTCCATTAAAATGCAGGTGGTAGCTATAGCTAGAGGCTGACTGAGTTTGTTTCGACACCGAAACGGCCCAAAATCCTTAGTCGGCCATGGTTTGGTTAATGATATTGCATATTTGGCTGAAACCAAAACTTATTGCTGTGTCCCTACAACTCTCCTCTCAAACAGGATCAGGCTTGCCCCCCCCCCCCCCCCCCAACACACACACAAACACACACTCTTCCAAGCCTGCCTTCACAGTCCATGGTGGTCTAGTGGTATAATCGGGGCAGGAGTGATTCCCATTCACTCCTGCCAATGCCTTCAGTTAGAGGAGTCGAGGAGTAACATTATGGTTAGTGCAGTGGGCTGAGAACCAGGGGAATCAGGTTTGATTCCCACTGCAGCTCCTTTTGATCCTGGGCAAGTCACTTAACCCTACATTGCCCCAGGTACAAAACTTAGATTGTGAGCCCAGTAGGGACAAAGAGGGTACCTGTATATAATATGTAAACTGCATTGGTTGTACTTCAGAAAAGCGATATATCAAATTCAAATACTTGACCCTTTTTTGGAGGGCTTGTATACAGTTGTTTTTACTCTGGCTTTGGCATAAGCATACTGTCTAGTTCAAGGTTGCACTATTCCTTATACTGTGATATCACTTTAAGAGGTCAGCTTCTCTGCCTCCATTTGCTGGTAGGGGAACACAGCTCATTGGTTTGGACTGGTCTAGCAAGAATTGAGGAAAGGAAATTAACAGGTAAGACCAAATAATACCTTGCAAGCTTAATTGTTTAGGTTTTATAATTTGATTTATAAAGTGTTAATTGTATATTGATTTGGTTTTGATTTTATTATCCACCTTGAACTCATGTGAGTTAAGTGATCTATAAATGCTGAATTCAATTAACTTTATTTTACGTTATTTTGATTTTTACCATTATCAAAACAGAACCAAGATTGTCAAGTGCTCTAAGATGTAGTGGCACATGAGGGATCTCATTTTACTAATGTATGTTAACCAGCAAATATGCTTTTATTTAAGCGCATACTTAGTAAATAGGTCCTATTGAGAATAACATTATTTAATGTGAGTTAATTCACATTAACACAAGTAAATGTGCTTTAATGCATATTAACTGCTTAATGCACATTTGTAAATGAGACCTTAAATTTGCTAAAGTTTTAAACCTTAGAAATGCCTTCCAAACCAGTAAACAAATTCTTTTCAAAACATCCCCTTGTTTTCATCTAGGAATATATGAAAGGGAAGACAGACTAATACTGGCAGTGGTTTTTGATACTCACCTAAGGAATCCCTACAAGTGTTGCATTTGACATTGTAAAAGCCCAAGGTCTGAACTGTTTATTTGCTTAACAAAAGTGCATTATTTTACCAGTAGCAATTTCACAGATTAACTTTTTTTTTTTTCATACAGAAAGTGAATGATGGAAAGTACAAAAGTTATGAAGAGTTCAAAGCTGACGCACAGTTGCTGGTGCACAACACCATTATTTTCTATGGAGGTAAAGTAATATTTTTGGATTTTATGGGAATTATCTGTTTCATTTGGTTTACTTTCTGATGCATAGAATTGATCTAGCCGATATTCAGCTGGTGACGGTGGTCAGTGTTTTTGTCCACCGCCGGCTGTATTCCCAGATATTCAATGCCCGGGCAATATCCGGGCACCGGCATTGAATATCAGGTTTTAGGTTGACCACTAAAGCTTATGTGGTTAAGTGCAATATTCAGCCCTTGACCACACAAGGTGACCCCTATAAAGATAGGACTGCTATTTATGCAGCCCAGTTTAAGCTGTTGTCTTATGTGGTCAAGGGCTTAATATTGGCACATAACTGCATAAATGCTGACTTAGCTCCCGGAACACCCACAAGTTTTAGCCAGCGTCTGTGCAGGCGCTAACATGATTATTCAGTGGCACTAACGGTTAAGTGCCACTGAATATCAGTGGTTAGCCACAGACAAGCTATTTAAGCAGGCAGGAGCCTCTCCTGACTGCTTTAATAGTTTTGAATTTCACCGGGGATGTATTTTATGGGCTTGTTAGGCATGTTTTGTCCAAGTGATGACAGTAATCAGGGAGGCTCCTTCTGTCTGGCCTTCTGAATGCCTGTGTACATAGGCACAGAGACACAGACACATGCCTCCTACAGCCCGTCACCCTACCGAGAGACACTTTACGATATCTTTTCACATTCAGTCCCCACATAACTGTGCACAAGTATGCAAATAGAGGAAGGGGAAATATGCTGATCTGAACTTTTTTTGTAGCAATGTTAGAACTAATTTATTCTGTGATCAGAAAAGAGGGAGCAGAGATATTCCAGTCACAACATTAAAAAAAACAGTTATTACATTGAATGATATAGAAATTTTAATGCGCTGTATGTATTTATAAATAGTGTAAACGTAGCCAAATGGGCAAAAATGATAAATTATAAATAATGTTAGTAGTTTCATGACTTGAGTTGTCATATTTTTGTGTGTTTTCAATTCCAGTGGATAGTGAGCAAGCTGACGTGGCCAAAATGCTTTACACAGATACCTGTCATGAGGTAATTAGCATGCTGGATGCTGTAAATAGTTCAGTATACGCAAAAAAAGAAGGAAAAAACCCAGAGGGGGGGTTGCTTTTATGAGTAGTGTCACCACCTGCAGAGCTGCCAAGTTACCCATTCCAGGCGGGAGATTTTTGGCTGGTTCTGGTGTTACACTTACATCCCAAAGCAGTGTAATATATGTAGTCCAGGATTCTATCCATTGCAGTCAGTGCTGCAGGTCCCATAATTCACCAGGCTGAGGTTGGGAGAAATCCAGGACTGGCCAAAAAGTCTCCCTTCTGGAATGGGTTAACATGGCAGATCTGCACCTGTATTGTAAAATAAATCATCTGATGATCTATACTGCTCATTCTGTAGCTTTCAGAAGTGTTGTCTTCTAAGTAGGGTTGCCATGTTTGCGGAGACAAAAAAGAGGACGCACAAAATAAAAATGGTTGCTACTTTTGCTAAAAAAAAAAAAAGTTAATCATTGCAAGTGTGTAAATGGCTTTTAGTTAATGAATGCACATCAAATAGTGACTGACGTGCAGTACAGCAGTAGACAATCTACTTTTCAGAACTTCTGGATTTGAGTTTGACTGAGTCTGAGCTCAAGTATACTTGTCCAAAGAGTGAATATCCCTCAACAACTTTAGCTGGCTTCTGAGATACATGTGAAAGTCTTTGCATGGCATATGCTTAAAGTTGTGCTGCATGAACAATTTCCTTTGCCAGATTCAACCAGCAGGGAAGCAGAGAGATCAGCAATGCCTTTCTCTGTCTTTAGCACCCTCATGTGTCCAGACTGACTAATAGGCTAGAGATGGTTTCTCTCATAGGCACAAAAGAAAAAGAGGACATTTTCCAAAAAATTAAAAAAACGTGGAGGACATATCTAAAGAAGTCCAAAAGGAGGACATGTCCTCTTAAAAGAGGATGTATGGTAACCCTACTTCTAAGAGTCTTCACACCTTATACATGTTTCACATTCTACTGTTTAAAGCAAGGGTTCTCAACCCAATCCTTAGGACACACCTAGCCAGTCAGGGTTTCAGGATATCCACAATGAATATGCATGTGATAAATTTGCATGCACCACCTCCATTGTATGCATATTTATTGTCTGTGTCCTGAAAACCTGACTTGCTAGGTGTGTCCCAAGAACTAGATGGAGAACCACTGGTCTAAAAATACAGTTCAAAATGAATTAAAGTAGGACCTGGTTTCATTGCTCTATACTTTTATCATGAAAGAACAATTATAAAAATATTCAAAAAAGTAATTGAAGAATTAGAAGCTAAGAATCGGGGATGGAATTCCCTATTTGGAAATTGGGCAACGCCTGGTGGGCCGCTGATGTAAACAAACAATATATCCCCTCTGAGTTTGTCCTCCTGAAGTTGCATGGGTTTTCAGGCATGCATAAAGGAGTAGGTGCCAGCTCTAGATCTTCTGTGGTTTTGAGAGAGCAAATTGAAGGGGGACATATGGCTTCTGGAATTCGTTTACATCAGTTAAGGCAGGGGTTGCAGCAGTAGTAGCAGGTGCCTTGAGCAGCACAGGTTGCAATATCAGTGTTTAGAGGGAGAGAGACTGATGGGAGAGCCGAGGACAAGATTCCTCATGCTTAGGGCAATTTTTGCTCACAATCTGCCCCTTCCAAGAAGTCATGATTACATAACTCTGTACTTGGTGTAAGCCCCTTTTGCAGGAATAATAGCTATGAATTGTTTACAATATGTCCACCAAGTTTGCAGAGTGGAATAGGAGTCATTTGTAGATTGCAGTCTTCAAGTCTTGAGTAACAAAGAAATGAGGCAAAATATAGCTGCAGCATTTTGTAGGTCCAAAGAAAAAGTTGCAAAATAAGCCAGCAGCCATTGGAATATATACTTTATTAAAAGAGCAACCTTTAAAATGTCAGAGATGTGAGTAGGTGACGTTCAGATTCATAAATTTATTTATTTAAAAAGCTTTCTGTATCCTGTTCTTGACAAAACTTTTCAAGATGGTTTATAGTCAGTAAAAAAAAAAAAAAATCAAATTAAAACATACACAGACACAAAAACCTGAAAACAAAAAAATACAGTAAAAGCCTCCTCCATGCATAAATGTGCTCTTATGGAGAGATCAAGATAGCCACCGAGGCATGAGGTGTAGAGGGCTACTCTGTCTCACCTCAGAATTTTACCTGATACTTTTTACCTATTGCTGGGTCGAGATGAGGAAAAGGAGGGGGAAGGGGAAGGGTAGCCTGCCAGCTCCTTCACAGTTCTCCCAGAAATCAGTAACACAGTGTGTGTCTTACCAATGAGGAAATGGTGTAGGAGGCTCCCTTGCTGGGGCGGGGAGGACTCTCTGCCCTTGAGGAAGCATATCGCTCAGCCCACTTGCTCGCACACCACCGCAACCAGCAGCGATGGTATTGGGCAGTTCATTTGCTCATGATTTGAAAGAGGCTGGAGGAGCTCAAGTGCCGAATCCGATGGCTGCCGGTGGAATTTTTTGGTGGTCTATGCAGATCAGATGCCTCAGAACACCTTGGATGCTGAAGGGTCGGTTCCTTCAAGCCTGTTGGTTCCTGTCAGTGGTGTGGATGTGGCACAGGGATTATCAACAACTGTGACGCTGGAAACGATCTGGCAAGCTATTGTTTGGATGCAAATGTGAGTATGACCTTAAGAAAAGTAGAGTCTAATTTTACTTTGTAATCTACTAAAGTATCACCAATAGAAAAAAATTCAGAAACTAGAGTACAGAGACTTGATACTATTGAAAGCAGCTTGAAAGAGAATCGAGCAGTGCAGAGTAAAATAATTCGGGATTGTACCTTATTACGTTGAAGATATGAGCAATAAATATATAACTTTGCCACACTGGGACAGACCAAAGGTCCATCATGTCCAGCATCCTGTTTCCAACAGTGGCCAATCCAGGTCACAAATACCTGGCAAGATCCCGAAAAAGTTCAATACATTTTATGCTGCTTATCCCAGAAATAAGCAGTGGATTTTCCCCAAGCCAATTTAATAATGGTCTATGGACTTTTCCTTTAGGAAGCTGTCCAGGCCTTTTTAAAACTCCACTTAGCTAACAGCCTGTACCACATTTTCTGGCAACGAATTCCAGAGTTTAATTACACGTTGAGTGAAGAAACATTTTCTCCGATTCATATTAAATTTACTACTTTGTAGCTTCATCACATGCCCCCTAGTCCTAGTATTTTTGGAAAGAGTAAACAAATGATTCACGTCTACCCATTCCACTGCAGTCATTATTTTATAGACCTCTATCATATCTCCCCTCAGCCGTCTTTTCTCCAAGCTGAAGAGCCCTAGCTGCTTCAGCCTTTCCTTTATCATTTTCGTCACCCTTTTCTGTACCTTTTCTAATTACACTATATCTTTTTTGAGATGCAGCGACTAGAATTGAACACAATATTTGAGGTGCAGTTGCACCATGAACTAATACAAAGGCATTATGACGTCCTCACTTTTGTTTTCCATGCCTTTCCTAATAATACCTAACATTCTATTTGCTTTCTTAGCCTTCGCATCACACTGAGCAGAGGGTTGCATTACATAGCTATAGTTCTGGTTCCTCTTACCCACATGCATCACTTTGCACTTTCTCACATTAAATGTCATCTGCCATTTAGACACCCAGTCTCGTAAGGTCCTCTTGTAATTTTTCATAATCCTTTCGCAATTTAACTACTTTGAATATCTTTGTGTCGTCAGCATCTTTAATTTCCTCACTAGTTACTCCCATCTCTAGATCATTTATAAATATGTTAAAAAGCAGCGGTGCCAGCACAGACCCCTGGGGAACCCCACTATATACGTGCTCATTAAAAATGAAAAAAAGCCCTCAGAAACCGTGGATAAAATACCCAGGGTTTAGTGTGCGGTTATGTGAACTCTTATAACACACACCACGATTCGATCATTGGGCTGAAAAAACTTCATTCTAAAGTAAGCTTGCAATTTTATAGCTTTTTTATACTATCATTATTGTTATTTTTTTTTTATTTTCTAATGCATTCTTTTTCTTTTCCACGTTGGAGTAATCAATTCAGATATCTAATCACCAATATATAGCAGCAGAGCATAAAGTATTGCGCTACTTAGCTTTAGGATCGGGCACTCTTCATTGTCCGTTCTACGGGAACCCGTTTTGCCTAGAAACGTGGCTTCTTCAGGAACGGAGTGCTTTAGAAGTACTGAAACATAAAACATTAGATGAAATTATTACCGCGGAAAAAGAATCTAAAATAGCGTTAGCACATAATAAATCAACCTGAGGTCAGACATACTTTAGGGAAGCACAAAACGATTCAAAAATATGGCGCCTCAGCGTTCACGTACGCCCTGTTGTCTAAAATACTGGCGCTTACGTTACGTGATGACGTCAGTAAAAGTTGTGCCAATCTATGGAGTTGTGCCAATCTATGGAGCTGTTAAGTCCATTCAGCTCCAAAGTGTCAAACTCAAAAATCCATCTGGTTTCCCTTCTCAGTATGCTTTGTGCTGTCCCTGTCAGAAATTTTACATAGGCATGACAACAAGATCACTGCGAGTGAGAATTTTGGAACATAGATCCAATATCCGCAGATCTGCTATCAAGGAGCCGATAGTTGAACACTGTATTTCCCATCAGCACAAGTTTGAAGAGTTTGAATGTTTTGCATTGGATCATGTGGAGGCCCATCATAGAGGAGGAAACCGTAAACTCAACTTACTGAGAAGGGAAACCAGATATCCCCCCAAAAACCTTACATGTATTCAGAATATGGAGACATAAGGATTGCCACAAGCTGAATATAATTACTAAAAAAAGTTTGAAAAAATTGTGATTTTAAAGAGATAGCAGTCCTTTTCTTAAAAGAAAATGAAAGTACATAAAACTATAAAAAGTGTCATACCTTTGAAAAACGCTGTAAATCATCCAAATGTTTCCTCTGTTATATAGAAGGAAAAAAAACTGTCAAAAATGACAGTGTGACCTCATGTGGGGTCAAAATTTTTAGAACTCCTAAAAACACTAATAAATTGTTAAAAATACTGTGTAAAAGAAGTCAGCTATTGCTATGATTTACAGTGTTTTTCAAAGGTTTTTTGAGGTACTTTAACTTTCTTACAAGAAAAGAGCTACTGCCCCTTTAAAATCACAATTTCTTTCAAACTTTATTTTTAGTATTTTTATTCAGCTTGTGGCAATCCTTATAGCTCAAATGTTCAGAATGCATGCAAGTTTTTTATGAGCTCTGTACTAATAGATTCTTAAAATTGTCTTTTTTTTGGGGGGGGGGGGGGACATGTTTTTATCCGAGATAGCAGGCTGTTTTCAGTGAGACTGGCACTGTTTAGTCTTCACAAGTTGGCTCATGTATGTTTTCCTGCTTTATCTTTCTGTATGAGAGCTGTACCAGCTGATCTTTTAATGAGAAAACTCTAAATCATCATCTTATTGGTACCATCATGGAGTGAGGTCACTATTGGATGATCCTGCACAGTATAGGTGGCTCTCTTCCCTTTTGGGAGGGATACAGCTGTATTTTATGTATTTATACAGCTTAAATATGTATATGCTGTACTATTTTACACAGCATTCTGAGCAGGCAACATTTTGGCTTCTCTAAGTGTTCTTACCAACTATATACCATTTTGTTACTTTTGGCCACATATTACTTATTATTTTTTATTAGTTCTTCATTTCTGTTTCTTTCTTTAATATATTTTAATATGGTTTGCATTTTCTACTTTTATTAGTGATTTACATACTTATTGGTTGCTAAATATTAATGTAAACAATCTGTATATTTAATGTGTTTTCATATTGTTTTTAGGTATGGTTTATATCTCCGGAACTATGTTTGATTTGTCCCTGGTGCAGGAACTAGGATGCCAAAACATATCTGGCTTTTATCAATAACTATGAATATGAGCATCACCTACTCGCATCTCTGACTTTTTAAAGGTTGCTCCTTTTTAAGAAAGTATATATTCCAACAGCTGCTGGCTTCTCTTGATGCTTTTTCTTTGGTTGACCAAGTCTTGTCACAGCTTTGCTGTTGGATTCTGATTTGGGCTTTGACTGGGTCACTCAGGGATATTTATTTTCTCCTTGCTGAGACACTCTTATTATTGCTTTTGCTTGGGGGGGAGTTTTCATGCATAAAAAAAAGATTTTGTAAAATTACTTTGTGTTTTCTGTGCATTCCTTTATATAATACGCATGTAGATGTATTCTAGAGCAGATTTTGGGCAGATCATAGGCAAGAGTCGTGATGTACATTTAAGTGTTTGTTACCAAGCAGACGTAAATGTCCACAGTTTCATCCTCACAGCTATTTCTCTTATTTACCTTTTAGTATTTTATAATGAAAAATAAGTACCTTTATAAAATAGGCTAGAAATAGTCGCAGTCTTGCCCTCTCAACTTAGGCCACCTGTTATAAAATTACCTTCTTTATGCATTTAGTTATTGTCCTGTTGAAAGGTGAATATTCTACCCAGTCCTAGGTCTGTGGAAGACTGGAATAGGTTTTCTTCCCGGATCTATCTTGTATTTTGCATCATCCATCTTTCCATGGATTTTCATAAGCCTCCCAGTTCCTACAGCAGCAAAGCTTCTTCAAAGTGTAATGCTGTCACCTTCTTGCTTTCTGTAGAGATGGTGTTAATGCATATATCACTTAGCACTGAAATAATAAAGTTCCACTTTTGTCTCATCATACCACAAAACTATTTTCCATATGCATGCAATGCCTTCTAAGCATTTCTTTATAAATGTGATGTTGCATATCATATGGCTTATCTTCAACTTTGACTCCAGCTTCAAAATAAAAAATTATAATATGTGGTAAATGTATCACTATATATATATATATATATATATATATATATATATATATATATATATATATATCTTGTCCTGGATCTAAAGTTATATGTTACCAGTACTTTAGAACAAAAATTTTAAAGCCTAATATCAGTAGGAGTCAGTCGGACAGTAATAAAACAGGAGTCTGACTCATAGGTTTGGTGTACCAACTCCACAGAGCCCTGTCTGGAAGCCCTAATGGTCGACATAGACTTGAACATTGTGGCCATTACGGAGACATAGTTCAATGAGACTCTTGAGTGGGATATCGCTTTCCTGGCTGTAGCTATTCAGGAGGGATAGCGATGTCAAAAAAGGAGCAGCAGCAGATCTTATAAAAGCCAGTATAAAAGCTACTGAAATGCAAGTGGTGTGGAGAATAGAAGAAGCTGTGTGGATTGGGTTACAAAGAGTAGGTGGTACTCTAATCCACACAGGGGTAGTGTACTGGATAGAGACTTGATCATTGATATTTCTAAGGTGGAAAGGAAAGGAGAGGTGTTGATGCTGGGTGACTTCAGCTTACTGGATGTGGATTGGTATATTCCATCTGTAAATTTCTAAAGAAATGGAAAGCCCTGCAATGGGCTTTGCTTAGACAAATGATCATTGCTGGATTTAGTACTCAAGAATAGAGAGAGTTGTGTCTAATATTTGGGTGGTAGGGGAACACAACTGTTTCCCAAACTGTGCATTAGTGGTCACTGAAAGGTATGGTTTGATTTAAGAGCTAAATTAGAGTCAGGTTACACCAAACTCAGTCCTGGATTTCAAATATGCACACTTGGTCAAAATAAAGAACCTGAAGGAGGAGATAAATGAAGTGGAAGGACAGTAGGCTAATCTGAAAGGGTCTATAAAAAGGATAAACAGATCAGCAGTCAGAAAATTTAGATGATCATAAGAACACAAAAAGAATATCACATAAAGCTGAGAGAATGAGAAGAAAGAAATCAGGGTAGCAAAAGCATGGGTAGAAGAAAAAATGGCAGAAGATGTAAAGTGAGGTGACATGACTTTTTTCAGGTATATTGGCAAATGAGGAAGGCCAGAGGTGGAATTATGAGACTCCGATACTGATTGCCAATGTAGGTGGTGATGAGGGAAAAGCAGAATTACTCAACTATTACTTCTGTTCTGTGTTCAAAGTAGAAAAACTGCAGATGTTTGACAAAGATACATATGGACATGGCATAGATACCGTACTGTTCACAGAAGAAAGTGTTTATGAACAACCTGCAAAAATGAACATAGACAAAGCCATGGGCTGGATGAAATACGTCCCAGGAGATTGAGGGAGCTTAGAAAGGTTTTCATGGACTCTCTAAAGGGGTGTGTGTTTAATAGATCCTTGAAGACTGGAGAAGTACCGCAGGATTGGAGAAAGACTGAAGTATCCCCTCTTCATCAAAGTGGTAACAGAAGAGGTAGGAAACTACAGACTGGTGAGCCTTACCTTGGAAAGGATAGTCAACTTTTCTATACTCAAATGTGTTACAAGATCTGAGGCAACATGGCTTTACCAAAGGCAAATCTTGTCAAATCTGATGATTTCTTTGATTTGGCAAAAGACCTGGATCAAGGGCATTGCACCAGCAGTAGATTACTTAGACTTTAGCAAAGCCTTTAATACTGTTCCTCATAGGAGACTCATAAAGTGAGTGACCTGGGGTGGGACCCACTATGGTAAACTGGATCAGAAACTGGTTGACTGATAAGTGGCAGAGGGTGGTGGTAAATGGAATTCACTGGGAGGAAAGAAAGTTAAGTAGCGGAATGCCTCAGGGATTGGTACTGAGACTGAGTCTATTCAGTATATTTGTCAGTGACATTGCCAAAAGATTAGAAGGAAAAGTTTGCCTTTTTGCAGATAACTCAAAGATTTGCGAGAGAAGATCTGCTGACAAGCGGAGAACTCAAACACCCCACGAAAGAGACAACAAAGTACAAAAAGTGGGAGAACGACCAAGGATATCAGAAACTGGACGATGTGCTTAAATCAAAACGTTTATTGGAGGTTTTGAAGAGTCTTCAAAACCTCCAATAAATGTTTTGATTTAAGCACATCGTCCAGTTTCTGATATCCTTGGTCGCTCTCTAACTCAAAGATTTGCAACATAGTGGACACCCCAAAGGGAGTAGACAACATGAGAAGTGAGCTACAAAACTTAGAAGAATAATCTGTCTCACAGCTAAAATTTAATGCAAAGAAGTGCAGAGTGATGCACTTGGAGTATAGAAATCCAAAGAAGGGTTAGGGGAACGAGAGGCTGATGTGCATGGACCAGGAGAGAGACCTTGAGGTGATGGTATCTGAGAGTCTCAAGAATTCTAAGCTGCACAGAGAAGCATCACCGGCAGGAGAAATGAGGTGTTAATTGGCAAGGCTTGTACTCAGTTTGAAAGCCTATTTTGCTAACGACATAGACTTGAAGCAGTTCAGAGGAAGGTGACAAAAAAAATTTGGCTCGTCAAAAGATGCGTGAGAAGAAGACCTGAATATGTGTATCCTAGAGGAAAGGAGAGACAAGGGAGATGTGATGCAGATGTTTAAATACTTTTCAGAGACAGGGAAGCGGTAGAATTAGAGGACATAAACTGCAGGGTAGTAGACTTTGGAGCAACATCAGGAAATACTTTTTTATGGAGGTGGTGGTGAATTTCTGGAGTATCCTTGGAAGAAGTCTCCTGAGGAAGATGGTGGAGACAAAAACAGTGATGGAATTCAAAAACACGTGGAATAAACACAGAGTATCCCTATATAGAAAGAGGCTGGAATCAAAGCAAAACGTAAATGATCTTCACACATTAAGAAGGACATAAGATGCCAGTACATCTCTGGCCACTTTGTTGGACAGACTGGATGGACTATACAAATATTCACCATTATTTACTGTCTTACTATATTATGGTGATCTTGCTTATCAGTTTCCTTAATCCACTATTAGCTTATTTTATTTATATATTTCTGCATTTGTAACCCACATTTTCCAACCTTGTAGTCGTTTCAATGTGTCTTATGATTTGTGACATGGTTACATATAGGGATTGGTTGGTGCTGCCCTTGTATAGTGTTGAGGTGTTTAGGTATCATGATGTATTGGCCGGTGGTTGGCTGGCGTTGAGGGTTCAATGGGATACAGTTGTTTGAAGAAATGTGCTTTGAGGTGTTTTCGGAATGTGAGGTAATGGTTCAAGTGTTTGATTTCTTTCGGTAGTGTGTTCCATAGTTTGGTGCAAAGTATGAGTAGCTGGTTTCGTATGATGGTTTGTATTTTAGTCTTAGACATCTAGGGAAGTGTAGGGTGAGGTAGTTTCTTGCGTTCGAGATTGTGTTGTGTAGTGGAAGTTCTGTTAGGTTTGTCATGTATTCCGATGCGTTGGCGAAGATTCCTGTCGGTCAGTGAACATATTTTGAAGGATATACAGTGGGGGAAATAAGTATTTGATCCCTTGCTGATTTTGTAAGTTTGCCCACTGACAAAGACATGAGCAGCCCATAATTGAAGGGTAGGTTATTGGTAACAGTGAGAGATAGCACATCACAAATTAAATCCGGAAAATCACATTGTGGAAAGTATATGAATTTATTTGCATTCTGCAGAGGGAAATAAGTATTTAATCCCTCTGGCAAACAAGACCTAATACTTGGTGGCAAAACCCTTGTTGGCAAGCACAGCGGTCAGACGTCTTCTGTAGTTGATGATGAGGTTTGCACACATGTCAGGAGGAATTTTGGTCCACTCCTCTTTGCAGATCATCTCTAAATCATTAAGAGTTCTGGGCTGTCGCTTGGCAACTCGCAGCTTCAGCTCCCTCCATAAGTTTTCAATGGGATTAAGGTCTGGTGACTGGCTAGGCCACTCCATGACCCTAATGTGCTTCTTCCTGAGCCACTCCTTTGTTGCCTTGGCTGTATGTTTTGGGTCATTGTCGTGCTGGAAGACCCAGCCACGACCCATTTTTAAGGCCCTGGCGGAGGGAAGGAGGTTTGTCACTCAGAATTGTACGGTACATGGCCCCATCCATTCTCCCATTGATGCGGTGAAGTAGTCCTGTGCCCTTAGCAGAGAAACACCCCCAAAACATAACATTTCCACCTCCATGCTTGACAGTGGGGACGGTGTTCTTTGGGTCATAGGCAGCATTTCTCTTCCTCCAAACACGGCGAGTTGAGTTCATGCCAAAGAGCTCAATTTTTGTCTCATCTGACCACAGCACCTTCTCCCAATCACTCTCGGCATCATCCAGGTGTTCACTGGCAAACTTCAGACGGGCCGTCACATGTGCCTTCCGGAGCAGGGGGACCTTGCGGGCACTGCAGGATTGCAATCCGTTATGTCGTAATGTGTTACCAATGGTTTTCGTGGTGACAGTGGTCCCAGCTGCCTTGAGATCATTGACAAGTTCCCCCCTTGTAGTTGTAGGCTGATTTCTAACCTTCCTCATGATCAAGGATACCCCACGAGGTGAGATTTTGCGTGGAGCCCCAGATCTTTGTCGATTGACAGTCATTTTGTACTTCTTCCATTTTCTTACTATGGCACCAACAGTTGTCTCCTTCTCGCCCAGCGTCTTACTGATGGTTTTGTAGCCCATTCCAGCCTTGTGCAGGTGTATGATCTTGTCCCTGACATCCTTAGACAGCTCCTTGCTCTTGGCCATTTTGTAGAGGTTAGAGTCTGACTGATTCACTGAGTCTGTGGACAGGTGTCTTTCATACAGGTGACCATTGCCGACAGCTGTCTGTCATGCAGGTAACAAGTTGATTTGGAGCATCTACCTGGTCTGTAGGGGCCAGATCTCTTACTGGTTGGTGGGGGATCAAATACTTATTTCCCTCGCAGAATGCAAATAAATTCATATACTTTCCACAATGTGATTTTCCGGATTTAATTTGTGATGTGCTATCTCTCACTGTTACCAATAACCTACCCTTCAATTATGGGCTGCTCATGTCTTTGTCAGTGGGCAAACTTACAAAATCAGCAAGGGATCAAATACTTATTTCCCCCACTGTACGTGATTTGATTGGTAGCCAGTGGAGGTCTTGTAGTAGTGATCTTGTGCTCTCGAATCAATGCTTTCCAAATATTAGTCTGGCTGCTGTGTTTTGTGTAGTTTGAAGCCTCTTTAGTTCTTGCTCCCTGCAACCAGCGTATATGCAGTAGTCTGCATGGGCAAGGAGCATGGATTGGACTAGAGTACGGAATGCTTTTGTTGGGAAGTAATTTTTGATTCTTTTCAGTTCTCACATTGCGAGGAACATGTTCTTTGTGGTGGTGAAAATCTGGGTATTGAGTGTTAGGCTGCGGTCTATGGTGATTCCAAGGATTTTTAGTTTGATATTGGTAGGTTTCTTTCCGTGATGTTGATCTTAGTGAATTGTTCAGTGCTGTATGGTGATGTTATTAGGCAGTGTTTCTTCCCTGTTCAGTTTTAGGTGCATGCCGATGGCCACAGTTCCATGGTGTTGAAGCCATTCTTGGTCTTGGTCATGATTTTGGACAGGTTCTTTTTGAAAGGGATAAAGATGGACACGTCATCGGCGTGTATGAAGGGGTTGAAGCCCTGTTTGGATAATGATCGGGCAAGGGGAACCATCATTAAATTGAATAGGATTGGAGAGAGTGAAGAGCCTTGGGGGACCCCGCATTCAGCTTTCCATTGAGGGGAGGTTGTGGAGTTCGTCTTTACTTGATATGTTCTGGATGATAGAAACCCGCTGATCCATTCAAGTTCTTTCTCTCCGATGCCAATTTTGTTGAGAATTCTTCGTAGTATTTGGTGGTCGACTTTGTCATGTCGAACAGAAGTAATAGTATGTTGTTAATGTTTGAAATTTCTTTTTTGAAGTTAGCCAGTAGTGTGATCAAAACCGTTTCTGTGCTGTGTTAAGGGTGGAAACCGGATTGGGATTCATGTAGTATGGTGAATTTGTTGATGTATTCAGCCAGTTGATTGGCTACTATTCCTTCCATTACTTTTGTTGTTAGTGGTATAAATGCTACTGGTCTATAATTTGAGATGTCTTGTGTTTTTCTTAATGTCTTTTGAGATTGGGTGTATTACTTGTTTGTATTGGGAAAAGGCCACCTCATAGCATGAAGTTCAGGTGTGAAGTGAGTTGGTTAATGAATCAGTTTGGGGCTGCTTCCATAACATGGTTGGGGCATGTGTCCAGCTTGCAGTAAGCGGAGGTAAATTTTTTTTTTTTATTGCTTGTGCTACTGTCTCTTTTGTGTGGGTTTTGTGAAGATTGTCCATGTTCTATCTGCTGGTATTTCCTCTTGAAGGTAGTTGAGTTCGTCTGTTAGGACTTTTAAGTCAGTGTCGTCGTGATGGAGACTTTTTCTTAGTTTGAGGATCTTTGGATGGATAGCCTGCTCAAGGCATTGTCCTGTGGTATCAAATTGTTTGCATTCTACAATGAATCTTATAGTGGCAAAAAAAAAAAAAATCACATTTGTTAAAAAAAATTATATCCTTTTCCCTAATCTGACCATAATAGCATATTAACATAATGAATGGCAGCAGACTAGCATGGTCCATCCCAGTCTGCTCAGTAAAGTGGTCATGGTTGTAACTGTTGTTCTGAGCAGGTTACCGCCGCCTCCCCCTCCCCCCCTTTACCTTTTATGACATGCAAACACTTATTAACTTTTGTTTTGTATGATATTGCTAAACACTTGTATTCTAGAAATATTCTAGATGAAATAGCACCCTTACGAACAAGAACTTCACATAGACACAATCCAGTACCATGGTTCAACGACGAACTGAAAAACTAAAAACACAAACCAGGAAGTTCGAACGAGCATGGTGGATAAAAATAAAAGATGATCTCACAGCGCTTGGAAGCAAATACACAGGAAATATAAATACACAATAAGACAAGCCAAAAGGTCATGCTACAAAACCAAAGCAGGACCAGATCACAAAGACACAAAAAAACTATACCAACTCATAGATAAACTACTGGACACTACCTCAGTCACCACAACCAAATCAGACATCCCATCGGCAGACAACCTTGCAAAATACTTAAATGAAAAAATTGTAAAACTACGAAACAGTCTTCCCCGGAACACTACTGACATTGAAAATTTCATCAATGGATTAGACCCAACCTTAGGAGAATATCCAGCAGATCGAACCTGGTCAAAATTCGCTCTCCTCACTGCCAAAACAATGGCCCATGCGATCAACAGAGCCGCCAACAAGCACTGCAAACTGGACACCTGCCCCAGCTACCTTTTAAAATCTGCCCCCGATTGCTTCATAACAGATATCACATCCCACTTAAACTACATGCTCCAACAAGGGCTCTTCCCAAAGGAAAACAGCGACATTCTACTCACCCCCTTACCAAAAGACACTAAGAAAAAAAAAAAACAATCGATCTCACCAATTACCGTCCAGTAGCATCTATCCCACTAGCAGTCAAGCTGATGGAAAGTATGGTAACCAAACAATTGACCGATTACATACACAAATTCTCAAAACTGCATGAATCACAATCAGGATTCCGCCCCCGCCACAGCACCGAAACAGTGCTAACCACCCTCCTGGCCAAATTCAAACAGGAAATAGCAGCAGGCAAAAGCATACTTCTCCTCCAATTCGACATGTCCAGTGCATTTGACATGGTAAACCATAGTGTATTACTAACCTGCTTATTTTCGAAGGAGAAGGCCGGCCATCTTCCGACACAAATTGGGAGATGGCCGGCCTTCTCCTAAACTCAGCCAAATCGGTATAATAGAAAGACGATTTTGGCCGACTTCAACTGCTTTCCATCACGGGCCAGCCAATGTTAAAGGGGGCGTGTTGGTAGGATACTGAAGGCGGGACGGGGGCGTGGTTATGAGATGGCCAGCTTCGGCCGATAATGGAAAAAAGGCCAGCTCTGACGGCTTTACTTGGTCCATTTATTTTTAGGACCAAGCCTCAAAAAAAGTGCCCCAACTGACCAGATGACCACCGGAGGGAATCGGGGATCACCCCCCCCCTTACTCCTCCAGTGGTCACCAACCCCCTCCCACCCCCCAAAAAAATAAACTTTTTTGTGCCAGCCTCAAATGTCATACCCAGCTCCGTCACGGCACTATGTGCAGGTCCCTGGAGCAGTTTTTAGTGGGTACTGGAGTGCACTTCAAGCAGGCAGACCCAGGCCCATCCCCCCTACCTGTTACACTTGTGGTGGTAAATGGGAGCCCTCCAAAATCCACCTGAAACCCACTGTACCCACATGTAGATGCCCCCCTTTCCTTTACCCTTTAAAGGCTATGGTAGTGTTGTACAGTTGTGGGTAGTGGGTTTGGGGTTTTTGGGGGGCTCAGCACCCAAGGTAAGGGAGCTATGCACCTGGGATCAATTTGTGAAGTCCACTGCAGTGCCCCCTAGGGTGTCCAGTTGGTGTCCTGACATGTGAGGGGGGCTAGTGCACCAAAAATGCTGACTCCTCCCACTACCAAAGAGCTTGGATTTGGCCAGGTTTGAGATGGCCGCCATTAGTTTCCATTATCAGCAAAAACCAATGGCGGCCATCTCTAATGCCGACTATCTCTATGGGCGGCCCAAATGTTGAGATTTGGGCATCCCCGACCGTATTATCAAAACGAAAGATGGCCGACCATCTTGTTTCGATAATACGGTCAGGTATGCCGCTTTACGGGGCTAGCCTTAGAGATGGCCGCCCATATAGATGGCCGCCCCCGTTCAATTATGCCCCTCCAAGACTCCTAGACTACTTCGGGATCAGCGGAACAATACTCAGTTGGATCAAGGGTTTCCTAACCACCAGATCATATCAAGTGAAAGTAAACTCCAACATATCGTCACCTTGGAAGGCAGATTGCGGAGTACCTCAAGGATCACCATTATCACTGATCCTGTTCAGCCTAATGATGACCCCATTAGTCAAGTCCTTATCCACTCAGGGCCTTAACCCATTCATCTATGCAGACGACATCACAATATACATCTCTTTCAGCACAATCTAACAGAAATCACCTATGAAATCAGCCTCGGCCTCCATATCATGAACTCATGGGCAAACGCATTCCAACTAAAACTCAATACAGAAAAAACACACTGCCTTATCCTCACATCCCAATACAACACGAATATACCCACAAACTTAGTCACCCCAGATTGCACCCTCCCTATGTCAGCCTGAAAATCCTGGGTGTCACAATCGACCGAAACCTCACACTCGAGGCCCAAGTTAACTACACAATCAAAAAAAATGTTCCACTCAATGTGGAAACTTAAACGTGTAAATCCATTCTTCCCGAGGGCAACTTTCTGCAACCTGGCTCAGTCAATGGTACTAAGCCATGCTGACTATTGCAATGGACTTTATGCGGGATGCAAAGAACAACTCATAAAGAAACTGCAGACTGCTCAAAACACAGCAGCCAGGCTCATATTTGGAAAATCTCAATTTGACAGCGCCAAACCACTACGAGAAAAACTGCAGTGGCTCCCACTCAACGTATTACTTTCAAAATCTGCACCCTGGTCCACAAGATTATCTATGGTGAAGCCCCAGGTTATATGTCTGACCTTATAGACCTACCAAAAAGAAACGCAATTAGATCATCGCGATCATACCTAAATCTTCACCACCCCAGCTGCAAAGGATTCAAGTATAAATGAATCCACGGATCCAGCTTCTCCTGTATAAGCACACAACTATGGAACGCATTACCAAAAGCCATAAAGACAACGCACGACCACCTCAACTTCCGGAAATCACTAAAGACCGATCTATTCGAGAAGGCATACCTTATTGATCCAACCTATGTGCCTGGACTCAGCAACACAATGAAACCAAAACCTGCAACGAACATTATTCTTCTCTCGATTCTATTATGTGTCTGTAACACATACATCTCATTCTCTACCACATCACTCTGTATTTGTTTGATCACCGGAGGCGGCTTATGCCTCTCGGTACTATGTAAGCCACATTGAGCCTGCAAATAGGTGGGAAAATGTGGGGTACAAATGCAACAAAATAAAATAAATATCCTCCTGCCATTTAGGGATCCTCTGTGTTTACCAGATGCATCTTTAGGTGCATATTGCTGAAGTGATAGCACCTGTTGGGGAGGCGTCGTCCAATTTTCTTTTTGTTAGTTCATCTGTATTACAAGGTTTGTGTATGTATAAATAAACCCATGAGTATATGAAAGCACGAGGAGCCCAGTGCATTAATCTGCAGGATGGAGGGAAACTCTGGCCCTGCCACCTAAAATAGTGGTACTGAGAAAGTCAGTGCCACGGCATTCCCAATCCCCACTTCACAAAGGATGAAGAGAGTGGGGGAAGTGTGGCAATGCAATTTCAAGTGTGCTGGCAAAAGAGGATGAACTAACACAGTCACTACAAAGAAGAGCACAGACTGCCAATGGGGACCCAACCCCTGCAAACAGAAGAAAATGAAACGTGCCACAACTGTGGCCAAAAAATAAAGACAGACTGCTGATTGGGACCCATCCCCCAACTAGCAGGAGGAGGAGTCCAGGTGCAAGCCTGTGCTTCTTACATTGTCAGAGCTTGCCTTCACTGGAAACAGAAAGCCAGTGCCCTTGAGCAGGAACCGGACACTCATTTACCCTGGAATTTCCTAAGATGGAGGCAGGTTTAGCTTATTTGGCAGATACACCCCCTGTGACTCACTTAGAGTGTTGGTGAAGGAAATGGTTTTAGCGGCATCACCGTGACATCTCCTCTGGCTTGGGCACTGGTTGGCAGATACAGCTTTCTTTGGTGAAGATCTTGAGAAGTTAGTTAAAGATTTAGCGGAATCCAGGCCTTAACACCTTCTTAAGGACAAGCGTAAGTTCCTCTCGGTTTGCTTCTGGTCATTCGTGCTTTAGAGACCTGAAGTATTGTAGGCTGGGTTGTTCTGGGTCTTTTCAGTGATCTTGTTTTCAGCAGCAGTAACCCTCCTTTTGGGGAGATGAGGTTCAGGTCAGAACTCCTTCCCTTCTGATGCCTCCTGAGCCTCACAGTGATGGGCCTCAGGTCCGTTCATCAGACACCTTGATAAGTAGTAATCTGTCAGTGTTTCTTTTCGAATGAACCAAAATCACATTTGATCAATGTGTTCTGGAGATTATCAAGGAAAGATATAGGCTGGAGTATTCTCAACCCCTTACAGACTCCTTGCTTGGAGTTGCCTTGCAGAATTCTAGCAAGCTGTGTGATTCATCTTAGAGGCTCTAATAATTTTAGAAGCGATGATACCAGTGCTGAGGAGCAGGAGCAATTTGGGTCAAGGAGTGTATTCCATTTTATTTATTTATTTAGATTTTGCTCAAACTTTTTTCAGTAGTAGCTCAAGGTGAGTTACATTCAGGTACACTGGATATTTCTCTGTCCCAGGAGGGCTCACAATCTAAGTTTGTACCTGAGGCAATGGTTAAGTGACTTGCCCAAGATCACAAGGAGCAGTATCGGGATTTGAACCAGCCACCTCCGGATTTCAAGATCGGTGCTCTAACCACTAGGACATTCCTCCACTCCCACTTTGAGTTCCTAAGAAAGAAGATTCCTTTAAAGTTATTCTAGACTTCGAGGGTGAATTGAGCTCTCTGAGTGAGTCATTTCAGAATGGAGACTCTTCACTCAATGGTATCCTCTGTCCAACAGAATTTCTTATTTTTCTGGATCTCAAAGAAGCCTACTTACATATTCCGATTTGACCTTCTTATCAATAGTTCCTTCATTTTGTGGTTTTAGGAGGCCATTATCAATTCTAGGTGATGCTCTTTGGTTTTGCCTCAGCTCCCAGGACCTTTTCAAAGGTCATGGAGGTTGTCACAGCGTTCCTTCAATATGATGACATCAGATTGCATCTTTATATGAGCAACTGGTTAATCAGAGCTGTTTCTATTTAGGAGAGCCTCCAAGTCACCTCCAAAGCGGTGAACCTGTTGAAATTCCTAGGTTGGGTGATTAATTTCACCCTGAGCAAATTAACTTCTCATGCTTAGTCATTGGGGAAATCCTGAAGACCCAACCTGGTGAGGGCTGAGGTTGGACACCCCTGTCTTAAAGCTTTATAGTTCTTGTATTTAACCCTTAACAGAACAACTCTGTGTAGTGAAAAACATTTCAGGATGACAGGCTTGAGTCCACATACTCATCTCTTGGGAGTAAAGTTTGTAACTATGATGGTATGTGCAAAGCTAACTAACCCATTTTGAGACATTGCTACAGAAAAAACCTACTGTGACTAGTCTGTTATGCAGAAATTTGTGTTTTCCCTTGCACACTGTACTACAGCTCTGCATGAAGCAGATGGCTCATTAGCTTTAACATACGAGAAAGCAGAAGTGAACTCCAAGGGGCCAACTTAAGTCTTCCCCCATTATGTACCTGGGAGCATATTTTAGAAATAGGACTTCTGAATTTTCATTTCTTTTGAGTTTATATTGAGCTATCACATAAAGGGCCCTGTTTTATTTATTTTATTTTATTTTATTTATTCGTACTTCTATCCCACAATTATCCAAAAACGAGTTTCAGTTCAATGTGGCTTACATTTAATAGTTGTTAAAGTTTACATTGATTCAGTTACCTTTACAAGGTTGTATGATGCTGTGTTTTATAGTGGTTGGCTAGATAAATATTAGTGCATATGGAATAGTCATTGGGTTTCACGAGAAGATGTGTTTTAGTTTGTTTCTTAAATGAAAAGATGTGTTACAGTTAGAGGTTGTGGTTTTGTTCCAGAATGATTAGTGCATATTTTACTCATAGAATTTCCTGAAGAAGTAGGTCTTTAGGTCTTTTCTGAACTGGAGGTAGTTTTTGATGCTGCTTATGACTATGGAAATTGAGTTCCACCATTTTGAGCCCAGGTAGCTAAATCCCGCCATGTAGGTGGACTTGTATAATACATTTTTGCAGTTGGGCAGGTGGAGTAGTAGGTAACCTCTGGTTCCTGGGTTTGCATTTCTTGGTGATAGTTTGATCATATCTAGCGTGTAGTCGGGTGACATGCCAATAGGTATTTTGAAGATGATTGTGCTGGTTTAGAAAAATGGTCTGGCCTTGATCATTTACTAAGGTGTGCTAGCGTTTTTTAGCATGTGCTAACCGTGTAGGTGCTCATCAGAATATTATGGGTATCTACAGGGTTAGCGTGTTCTAAAAGCGCTAGCACACTTTGTAAACGGGGCCCTTAATGATATTCTGTCAAAATCCTCAGTTTAATCTCATCTATAACCAACCACTTGCTTTAAACCTCATGGCCCTTCTGTCGTAGTTCAAAGCCTTATTGTTGTTTTCTTATGTGTCCTGTCTCATTAAGATTTTAGCCTCCATTATAGGGATAATTTTATAACAGGGAGCCAGTAAATAATTTTGTGCTTATTTTGTGCCTTTTTATTATAAAGGTGATATAGACACTTATGTGTCTTTGTAAAATTAGTGCCTACAGTAATTCCCAATAGTGCTCAAATGCACTTGAACAAAATTACATATGACCCAAACAGGTGTACATATTGTTTATAAAGTAGGCATGTACATCGCAGCTCTGCCCAAACTTCGCCCCCAGCATACAGTTTGCATAAAGGTTTGCTTGCTTGTGTCTGCATAGATGTTCGTATGTATTTATACACCCATGCAGTTTTCCATATATAAAACATGCTTTACACATGGAAAATAGCTCTTATGAACTATGTATGGGTGTATGCAAATAAAAAGTAGGTGCTTCACAAGATTATACCTACGCCTTCATGTAGGTGTAGAGGTTCCCTAAAATAACCTCATTTGCACATAGAGGACACACACACATTTGCATCTTCAGAGTAGATATACATTTGTGTGAGAATTTGTGTACAGCTGGGGTCATTGGCTGAGCCTAATTCATAAAGGTATGGAGACATCGTTGTTGCCTCAATAAAATAGGTGCCTGTGTGGAATTTTTACATGGTGGCTTATGTCTGTTCAGCTCTACATATTTCTGGTATGCATCACTTGCTGATTTCTATATATAACTTAGCAGGATTCTTTACATTGCTTGTTCTTTGTATAGAAAACTAAATGCTGTGAACTCTCACCATACTCCTAAGGAGTGATACTTTATAGCTGTCATCCTTATATTTCACAAACCTCTTCTTTTCTATTTTTCAGCTGGATGAACTACAGCTTTGCAAGAACTGTTTCTATTTATCAAATGCACGTCCTGACAACTGGTTCTGCTACCCTTGTGTATGTTTTTATCATATCTTTAAGTTTTTAGCTTGAGTTACTGACTGTTAATTTTTATACATAATTCCCTAGATTGTGTGTATCGCGCCTTGTGCTTTGCGCCAGAATCCAAGTGTGTTCTATAACAATACGCATGTAACTTAATTGGCTTAAGTTAATCAGTGTTGACAACAGCACTTAACAAGCGATAATGAGCACTAATTAGCAATAATTAGAATTTATGTGCACAATTTGCTAAGTGTATTCTGTAACCCAGAGTACCTATATTCTAATGCGCACAGCCAAAAATGGGCATTGTTATGGGTGGGGAAATGGGTGTTCCAAAATTTACATGCACTGTTATAGAATATGGTTCCCTGCGCCTAAATCTACATGCCGGTATTTATTCCAAATTTTTCTTGGTGTAAATTGATGTGCATAGTTCTAGGTGCTGGGATATCAACTAAGCATGTTCTATATACCGTGCCTAAATCTACATACCTCTTATAAAATACGCTTACGCAGAAATTTGTTCCACATTGATTTTTCAGGCGCCATATATAGAATCTGGCCCAGTATTTTTATTTACAACTCAGACCAGTTTGTTTAATCAAATTTTGTCTCTTGTTGGCGTTTATATACTATTTATTTATTTATTTTATTTATTCATGACATTTATACCCCACATTAGCCCAAAATAGACTCAAGTTCAGTGTGTCTTACAAACAAACAAAGTGAATAAAACATAATAATGTACAGAATATAAAACAAATTACAATAACTTGCATCAACAACACATGGTAAGATATTTTGCACACTGATATTAAATTGAATGTTTGTTTAAAAATATGGAAAATGTGTTTTCAGAGTTGAGATTATAACTCATGGCTCAAAGCTTTAAAAAATTTGTAACAGCAACAAGCCATGAAAGGTTCAAGGTCCTTTTTCTCCTTTTAATATATTAGTCCGCTGATTGATGGGCAAAACATTTAGATTGAGCGGTTTGTCATTGTTGCCACATTTATGATGAGGTGATTTTGTGTTCAAGAATAGTAGTACCTAATGGCATCTGGCTCTTGGCAAAGTGGGATAAGTTATTCAACTGAGAGAGCAAGTGAGCTATTAAGTGCTCAAACCCTAATTCAATCCACTGATTCTGAAGGCCTTTCTACTTGGTCAGAGTTAACCAATTCTATTAAGAAATTAGTTAGATTAACGTTACATAGAGCAACATTGAATACTGTAAACATGAAGCCATTCCTCATTGAAGGATTATTAAAGAGCCACAGTTCAATAATGATGGGGTTTTTTTGAATAAATGAAACAGGATGTTAAATGTTCATTGAATTTATTTATTTATTTAGATTTTGCTCACACCTTTTTCAGTAGTAGCTCAAGGTGAGTTACATTCAGGTACACTGGATATTAAGTGCTATTTAATGTTACTGATGATTGAGTCAACTAATAACTATGCTGTTAAGAGATGGATCAGCATTTAATGATGTTGAAAGCAGCGGTTAAGTGATTTTTGAAGTGCATTATGATTGTTTATTGAAATCCTGTGAAGAAATTTAAATCTGAATTGAAGACTATTACAAAAATATTGATATGACGAAAAGGATTGTAATAGTATTTATCTTTGGATGAGGAAGTTAGAAGATAAGAGGTTGTTTCTAAAAAGTAAGTTTTAAATTGGCCTCCAGCAACTATACTAGTACTGAGGATAGTTTGAGTTAACTCAAAGTTGTTGTTGTGGTTTTTTTTTTTTTTTTAATAGAATGAGGGGGCTCAATCTAGAGGAAGAGGGTGGCGAGGTCATGAGGTTCTGGGAGTTGGCAGTAGCCGGCAGGAAATTGGCAATGGACCAGATTGATTCAACAATGGGCCAGACCAAATATGCACACTGAGAAGAAAGTCCGAAGGGGGGGGGGGGGGGAACCCTAGTCAAAAAAAACACAAAACACAACAAAAAAGTTCACGGTGGTGGTTTCCCACAGCAGCTCTGCTCTTCTAGTTTTGCTGTCTGACTGACCAAACTATTGCATTCCAGCTCCAGCTTCCACTGTATCTGTGGCACTTCTAGCTAGCTGTTTGTTGCAGTTGCAGTGGCTCTAAGGCTCTTCTTATTGCACTTTTTCTTTATATTGGACAGCTAGCTATATTCAGAGATACTTCAATTTTCCCTGCACTTCTCTCTTAGGAAGCATTTCTTTTCTTTCCTCTTGGGCACCATCATCTGCGGTTTCTCTGTTTGGCCGTTCTGAGCCCTCATGTTCAATTCCAGGCTTTGCCTGTCAGCATGGATATGGCTCCATTCACCTTTTCCTAGGTTTGGGAATTTTGTGGCATTCTCCGGAAGGACAGCATCAGAGTGCACCTCACTCTAGGTGAGATCCAAGAGTTTATCTTCCCGCGTCTTCTTGGAATCCTTGAGCTGGGTGGTCACCCTTCAAATGAGCCACCTCGTCCCACCTGACAGCTCTGGTATGATTTTTTTTCTTGACCGAGGACTGGAGGATCTAGGTTCAGACTTGGGTGCACAGTCTGCTCGGGGCGCTGAGTCCTCTGGTCTGGCTGTACATTCATATCTTGGGCTCTGTGACGGACACTTTGGAGGTAGTGCTGTGGGCGTTGCTCATAGACAACATCTACAGCTCTTGCTTCTGGACGGGTGGTCTCCTGTGTTCCAGAAGTGTCAGCAGTGTCTTCAGTGGCTGTTCTTGGTACGCCGGCGCATGAACTGGTGGCTTCGCAATTCCTCCCTGTGGAAGGGATGCCTTGGCGCCTCCACAGTGGATGGTGGTGGTCACGGGTGCGAGTCTCTCGGACTGGAAGGCCCTTTGCTTCCTCCTTCCGTCTCCAGGGTGGTGGATGGCACAGGGGACGGTGTAGCCGATCTCCTGCGTGGATCTGCTTTTGGTGCTGTTCGTCTTCTAGCCTTTCAGGACACATTGCAGGCCAGGTATCACTGTTTGCAATACAAATATCCATCTCTGCTCCTTTTGTCTGAGAAAACGTTGTATGTTTCCTCTTCTTTCTGTAACTGATTTGTTCCAAAACAATACAATGTCAATCAGAAAAGGTATGTTGTTTCTACAAAAATGAGACATCAGTGGTTCATAAGTCTTCCGTGCCTGTATGCCTGTATCCACCTGGGGATTCCGTAAGAGACCCGGGTGCAAGACACATAGGAAAAACATGGAAACCACGCAGCAAATCAAATCGAGGCATGAATCAATGACCACAAACACAATCACAACACCACAACCAGCAGTGGTGAATATTTCTTAAAAAAAAAAAAAAAAACCTTACTAAGGATGAAATAAGTGTATTGTCGAAAGGTCTTTCTTTTATCCCTATGGGATTTCATGATTCTTTTTAGTTTAGAATGGAGATTGAAAAATTAATTTGCAAATTAAATCTTAAACTGTTTTTTGATTCGGAGAGACAAGAAGATTTTTTGGATTAGATCCATAGTGAGCGAACCATCTAAATGGACTCCTACAGGTCCTTTGGATGCAGTTTTGTCAACTTTCAAAAGGTGCAAAATGCGAGATTTAGAACGAGTAGAATCTCAATTACCTAAAGGTAAACTTAATTTAAGTAAAAAGGAACATGCTGCTTTACATGATTTAAAACAGGACTTTACAGTTGTTATTAGACGTGCAAACAAAGGGGGTGCTGTCATTCAGAACACTGAGGATTACATGTCTGAAATTAGACGTCAGTTGTCGGACCTACTTGGAAGTGGAGCAGGATTCCTCGGAACAAATACAAGGGCTTATAGCAGGGATCACAAATAGAGGCAGACTAGCTGGATTTCTTACCAACAAGGAATATGCATTCTTAAACTGCTGATTCTTTAAGGTTCCGGTACTATATACTCTGCCGAAGATTTATAAAAATATTCAAGCCCCACCGGGACGTCCAATTGTCTCAGCTCGGGATTTGTTACTGGAACGACCAGCTAAATATATCGATAAGATCTTGCAGCCCTGCCTTTCTTCATTACGTTCCTATGTACAAGACAGTTCCCATTTTTTACGTCTGTTGGAATCCTTAAATATGGAGATTGATCCTATAGTTCTTTTGATTACACTGGACGTACGTTCTCTCTACACTTGTATTCCTCGGGATGAGGTTTTGCAAATATTAGAAAACATATTAGATGATAGACAACGTCCGCATTTAGTCCCCACGGATTTTCTTTTGGCTCTTATTCAGGTAACTAACGTGAAATTACTTTACGTGTGATCATAAATATTACATCCAGAAAACTGGTGTGTCCATGGGTGCCGCCTGCTCTCCCACTATTGCCAATTTATTCATGGAGTCCTTTGAGACTAAATGGATTTATACATCGAGATGGTTCACATTGGCAATATGTTGGTGGCGATACATTGATGATATTTTTATGTTGTGGAGGGGCACACAGCAACAATTGGCACAATTTGTGGATTACTTGAACAGCTGCCATGACACGATTAAGTTTGATGTAAATTATAGTTATTCTGGAACTGTATTTCTGGATGTGTGGATTACTGCTAACCAGGGAAAATTGGAAACTTTAGAGTTTGTCAAACCCACAGATAGAAATACTACATTGCAATTCAACAGCATGTATCCCTGTCATTGCAGATCTAATATACCTTTTGCATAGTTCTTAGGTTATCGCAAAATTTGCTCCTCAATCTCCAGTTATCAACATCACGCTAGGAATTTACAAGAGAAACTGATGGACAGGGGATATCCAAAACATTCGATGAACAAACCTAAAACGAGAGCCTTGTATAATCATAGAAAGTGGTTATTACATCCACGGATTGATCAGCGAATTAAAGAAGTTTTGACATTTGTGACAAAATACAAAACACATACAAACACAATGATAAAGGATATTAAAAAACATATTTCAATGTTGAATGTTTACCCTTGTTTCCAGAACTTAAGAATTCTTATTGCATTTCAATGGAACAACAATTTAAATGACATGTACTGCAGAAATCTGAAATCGTGAAGCTCTTCCTTTTGATAGACGGGGACACCACAAGGCTTGTGGTTGTTGTTCAGTGTGCTCTATTATGGTGGATTCTAGTGATTTTGTGGATGTTCATACAGGCAAAACATATCCTCTCACAGTTAGTACAACCTGCATGTCTGAAAATGTGATATATCTTTTGTGTTGCCCATGCAATTTATATTACGTGGGACAAACATCTCATCCTTTAAAGACTCATCTCATAGAGCATAGGCACTGCATACAGGCACGGAAGACTTATGAACATTGGTGTCTCATTTTTTTTTTTTTGAGAAACAACATACCTTTTCTGATTTACATTGCATTGTTTTGGAACAATAAGAGTTACAGAAAGAAGAGGAGATATATGACGTTTACTCAGACAAAAGGAGCAGAGATGGATATTTGTATTGCAAATAGTGATACCAAAGGTTTGAATGTCTCCATCAAATGGAAAGCCTTTCTGTAATCATTTACATAATTGGCATGCAATGACGTCTAAAAGTAGAACATTGCACGCAAGGTATAAATCCTTGGCGTCTGCAAGAAGCCAATTGCCATTTTGTAAAGTGCCACTAGAGACTAATTGGGTGGAGAATATATGTGGTCTTGGATGTTTATTGATTGAAGAAGTATCATCTCCAGAAGCAGCCTGATAAAGGCGAAACAGGGCTTCCCTGTTGGGATATCTGTGGATTATTACTACAATTAAAAGGCATGTGATAAGAAATACTTCTACCATCCAAGATAAGTTAAGATTTTTTCAAGATACTCGCTATAAAATTGAGTCTCGTCCTTTTGGTATTCTTGAAAGGTGGTCTTGTTTTTCTTTCATGAATATATATTTGGGAGTAGAGGTTTTTTTTTTTGTAGACTTATGATTAAAAGGAGTCCTCTTTATTTACGAAGGTGTTTCTTTCAAACTGAGGTGCCTGCGATAGTACTGAAGTCTTTTTTTTCTCCACCATTCTTTCATTGAAATACACAAGACTAGCCTTCGAATATTAAGTATATGTGAACTAACTTTGCAGTGTTGGTAATTGAAATCACCCATTATTACAGTATTGCCCAATTTGCCTGCTTTCCTAATCTTTATAAACATTTCTTCATCTATTTGTTCTAGTACAACCCTACAAGAATACTCCTTCCCTTCACAAATGGAATGTCTATCCATAATGATTCCATGCTGCTATCTGTTTTATGTGTAATGTTTATTTTATTTGACTGAATTCGCTCTTTATCATATAGCACCCCCCCCCCTCCAATTTAATCCTCTTCTTGTGTGGCTGAACACCACTTGTCCCTCTAAGAAGTTGGATGCAGGGTGTCACGTAACTAGTTAGCATGGTGCCTGGAGCTCCAGGGAACCGAGGGATTCCCCAGCACCAGAGAAGCGTCTGCACTGAGAGGACCACTTTCCCCTTCATAGAGGAGGTGCCAATGCGTGGGTTTCCATGCACCAGACGCCCCAGCTTTTCCCAATATCGGCCCTTCATGAGCATCTCCAGGCCTTGCTTTCTGAGATTTTGGTGGGATTTATACAGTTCCTCAGCATCTTGGGTGCTTGCGCCTGCCATGCTTCTTGCTGCTGTCCTGCGTGGCATTCGGCCTGCTGTGAGGTCTTCAATGCCGGTGCCACTTGTGGCCTCTGTGTTCACTGCAGCCATGTTGACACCCCTCGATGTCGGTAGAGTAAGCTTCGC
The DNA here is from genome assembly GCF_901765095.1 of Microcaecilia unicolor. NCBI lineage: Eukaryota > Metazoa > Chordata > Amphibia > Gymnophiona > Siphonopidae > Microcaecilia > Microcaecilia unicolor. Next base: position 82,420,661 of record NC_044031.1, read on the forward strand.
TGGAGTCGAAGCTGGAGCTAACACCTCGCTGCCCCTCTCGGAAACATCGTTCCTCTTCATGGAGGCAGGATCAGTCTCAGCCCTCCCATGAGGAGTTCCTGGCTGACACCAATGAGGAGCATTCATGAGAGTCAGAGGAAGATCCACGGTACTTCTTGGAGAAGTCGTCTTATGGCATCCTGTTTGATCCCTTCTCTCCACAGGAGAGGAGAAAGTCTCCACCTGAGGGCCTTTCCTTCCCATCTTTTATTAAGGAAATAAATGTCATTCTAGTACCTTTGGAAGTGGAGGACGAATCCAGAGCTAAGATGCTTGAGGTCCTGAACTACGAGTCTCTTCCTAGAGAGGCTGTGATGGTCTCGCTTCACGAGATCTTACATGACTTTCAGGTGAAGAACTGGGAGTCCCCTCGGTCGGTTCCTCTCCTTTCCAAGAAGATTGACACTATGTACTGGATTCAGTCTTTCCCTGGGTTTGATAGACCTCAGTTGCCTCATCATTCCCTAGTGGTGGAACCAGCACTCAAAAGGTCCAGGAATTCTGTGGATTATGTTCAGGCACCCCCTGGCAGAGATGCTACAACCCTGGATTCTTTTGGGCGGAAGATGTGTCAGGCCTCTATGATCATCTCCCTTATCCAATCATACCAGCCATACACGAGCCTGTACTTGTGGTCCTTGGTACATAGTATGTCTGTTTTAGCAGACACTCTTTCTCTCCATAGCAGGCCAATTCTGTTCGCCAGCTCAATACTCTGTCCCGCCTGGCGTCTTCTGCAGCTACCTCCTTATCTAGGAGGTTTCTTGGCAAGTTTAAGAGGAATACTTATTACTCAGAGTCATAGGTACACCACTTTTTCTCACCAGCCTCAGTAGGCTCAACCCCAGCACGCTCATTTTCATCAACAGCGTGCGCCCAAGACTCAGCTCCCCAGTCAAAGCAGGGGATGATATTTTTGACTGGCTCCAGCAGAGCATAGCTGCTGTAAAAATGACCATCCCGGATGACTTGCTGGTCGGGGGGGGGGGGGGGGGGGTTGGGGCTGAAGTTTTTTCAAGAGAGGTGGCTTCTTCAAATAGTCTATCTCAGTTACACCCTGTGTTGGAGGAAGAGACTGCCAGATTGCCCACTGAGAGCAAATCACTTCAGCTCTCAGCACAAGCAGGTACTTGCAGAGGAACTCTCCGCCCTTCTAGAGGCAAATGCGATCGAGTCTGTTCCACCAGGGGAAGAAGGGAAGGGATTCTATTCCATGTACTTCCTTATGCAAAAGAAAACAGGGGGGATGCATCCCATCCTAGACCTAAGGGCCCTGAATAAATCTGGTTTCTTTGAGCACCTTTCTCCACATGATTCAGGAGACCGATTGGCTATGCTCCCTGGATTTAAAGTATGCTTACACTCACATCCAGATACTTCCTGCTCACAGGAGGTGTTGCTTTTTGGCCTCGCATCAGCTCTTCTGGTTTTCACCAAGTGTCTTGCTGTAATCGCAGTGTCGCTATTCAGACTTGGTGTCCATGTGTACCCCTGTCTCAACGATTGGCTGGTGAAGAGCATGTCGAAGGATGGCGCTCAGAAGTCCATGTGAATTACTATTTGGGTGTTAGAGTTATGTTTCAACGGTTTTTATTGATGATAATAAACATTATGAACATAATCAGTAAATTCAAACACTTTGTAAACATAAGAACAGGTCACAGTTGCATACATACATCGTAACTCATCATCAATATTTTCTAACATCATTTTCTCCCCCCCCCCCCCCCCTGTTTAGTTTAAAGCATTTTTATTGAGTATACTCCAAAATAGTACCACACTTAATCCAATTGCACATCATTTCCTATCATAATGCTATCAACAGTAGAATAACATAAACTGGTTTATCAACGATCCTCTTTCTCCCCCCCTCCCTACCTCCCCTCTCCCCCCCCCATTCCCTTGACATACATTCTGATGGTTCAAAGATTTTATCATCAAGCATACTTTAGTCTCAATCTTATTGACCAAATCATATGTTTCTCCCTTTCCCCCCTCCCAGCCCCCCCCCTTGTTGCATGGTTCCTCCTTATCTCGACCTATCTTCTCCATTTCCCCATGGCAGCCCATTAAGCACTTGACTTCTTGCTTTCGGTGAAATCATATTTATGTACTGTCCCCACACCGTCAAAAACCGTGCTTTTGGTGTCACTCTCGCCCCTCTCGCTTCCCATAACATCAATTGATGCATTTTATTTCACCAGTACCAGTAAGAAGGGGGGGTGTCCAGTATCCAATGATTCATAATACATTTTTTCCCCACTATACAGGATTTACTCACGAACATTCTTTCTCCCTGTGTCCCTACTCCCCATTGCTCAGGCACACTCAGCAGCATTCTTTCAAACGTAATTAGAACTGGGCATCCTGTAACCTCCCTTACAAATTGGCCTATTCTCCCCCAAAATGCCTTTATGGTCGCACATTGCCATATACAGTGTGTTAAATTTGCACCGCCCTGTCCACATTTTAGGCACCCATCCGTTTCTGCCACCCGTGCATGAAATGCCCTTCTGGGAGAGAGGTATGCTCTATGTATTATTCTATAGTGGCACTCTTGCAACTCTGCACTATGTATCACCTTCTGCATGCCCCTCAATGATTGTTGTAAATGGTGTTCAGAGATATTCCAATGAATTTCAGTTCCCCACTTCATCGCCACCTCAATTACCCTCTTCTGTGGTAGCCCTTTCTCCAGCTCTCTAACAAACCAAGATACAGAGACCTGTCCCAACGCATCCCCTTCCAAAAACTCCCTCAGCTTAGTCTCAAATCTATAAGTTAATCCTTCCTTTGGGATGCTAAGTATGTAATGGGCGAGCTGATAAGCCAATATCCCCAATGGCCCCCCCTGAACACTTACATTGAAAGTCAACTATGGAAATCACAGTATTATCGTCTCTGAGAAAACTACCCAATAGTTCCACCCCTTGACCTTGAAGTGTGCGAAACACTGCATTATCACTGCCCGGTGTAAAGTCCTTATTCCCAACAAGAGGTAATAGTCTGCTAACCGTTGGATCCTGACCCCACCTCTGTACCAGTTCTCGCCACACGTGCCATAGCGGTCCCAGCAACATACTATCTTTAGCTTTTTCCGGTAGTTGCCCTTTTCTCCTAACATGGATTAGGTAATTCAGGTGCCAAGGATGGAAGTATGCCCTCTCTAGATTCACATCTGTGTAGGTGTTTGTATCAAGGACCCAATCCCTCAAATGCCTCAATAAACATGCCTGATTATATATCCTCATGTCTGGGATGCCTAACCCTCCCTGCCTCCAATTTCCTATTAGATATTGCCACTTCATCCTAGGTTTTCTACCAGCCCAGCAATACTTCACTACTAGTCTTCGCAAAGCTACCAACTCTCGCCTTCCCAGGCGTAACGGTAACGCTTGCAGTGCATAAAGCCAACGCGGGAAAAGTATCATTCGAAATAGTTGTATCCTGCCCATAAGGGACACAGGCAGCCCAGCCCAACGGGATAATTGCTCCTGAGTATCTTTTAGTAATTTAGCGACATTCAAGTCATAAATTTGTCTGGTGTCCATAGGGAGCTGTATTCCCAGATACCTAAAGGAACCCCTTGCCCACCTTATAGGGAACCTATCTCCCCACTCTCCCTCGAGTTCTGCATGACTAGCTAGTGCTTCAGACTTCAGGAGATTCAATCTGAATCCTGAATAGTCCCCGTACTCCTTTAAACTTTCCATAAGGTGTGGCAGAGATCGTTTTGGATCAGTGATTAATACCAGTAGATCATCCGCGAAGGCTGCTGTTTTAAAACTATGGTCGCGTATCTTGACTCCCTGAATATCAGTATTGTATTGGATTTCTCTGAGGAGAGGGTCCAATGCCAATATGAAAAGTAGAGGCGACAATGGGCATCCTTGTCTCGTGCCTCTCTTTATTGGGAACCAGTCAGACCGTAGTCCATTAGCAAATATCTGAGCCTGCGGATTTGTATACAAAGTTCTTACTGTCCTCGCAAATGAGCCTGTGATCCCATAGGCCTCCAATACTGCAAACAAATAAGTCCAATCAACTCGATCGAACGCCTTTTCGGCGTCAAAACTAATAAGCAGGGCTTTGCTCCTATCATTTCTTATTTTTTCCAAGGCAACCCATATTCTACGCATATTCTTAGCTATAACCCTCCCACACGTGAACCCCACTTGTGAGTCTATAATTAGTGATGGTAAACATCTGGCTAGCCGGTTTGCCAATATCTTTGCTAAAAGTTTTAATTCAGTGTTCAATAACGATATTGGTCTATACGAGTCTGGTTTATCAGTTGGCTTACCTGGTTTTGGCAATACACTAATTTGCGCTCTATTTAAGTGCCTAGGCAGTTGTCCTTGTTGTATGTTATCATTAAACACTTCGGTCAATACAGGACTGATCTCACTATTTAGGAGCTTGTAGAATTCATTCCTCAGGCCATCCGGCCCCGGTGCCTTCCCCAATTTGCTCCCTTTAATTACAATGACTACCTCCTCTTCTGTAATAGGAGCATTTAATACCTCTGCATCCTCTTCTGAAATCTGTGGCAGATCCACACTATGAAGATAAGTCTCGCTAGGTCTCACTAGGTCTTTTTGTTTTGCATATAGGCTGCCGAAAAAGTCCCCCAGTATTTTAACTATACTTTCATCCGTATTTACCCGTGTTCCCGTACTACCCTCCATTGCAAGTATTTTTTTGGCACTCAATCGCCTATGAGCGATTCGAGCTAGCAGTCTTCCACTTTTATTAGCAAACCTATACAGCTTGTACTTATAATATATATTCGTTTTCTGCGCTTGTTCATGCAAAAGTTCATTAAGGGCCTGTTGTGTCTCCAATAACTGCCTTTTAAATCTTAGTTCATGATGTACCCCATATTTCTTCCGCAGCGCTACTACCTGTCTTTCCAGCCTCATCACCTCCCTATTTCTGGCCCGTTTTTTGAAAGCTAGATAGGATATTATATCCCCCCGTAGTACCGCCTTCGCCGCTTCCCAATAGAGTATAGGATCTATCCTATGTTGTTCATTGTTGTTGCTATAATCTCTCCATTTCTCCACCAGGAAGGGCAAGAACTGGGGGTCACGATAAAGATAAGTTGGAAACCGCCAAGATCCTAGTTGATATCCTCCCTCTCCTACTTTAATCTGAACTCTCACCCATGCATGGTCAGAAATCGTTATGGGGCCTATCTGTGCCTCCTCCACTTTTGTTAGTAGCTCTCTAGAGATCCATATATAGTCTATTCTAGATAACGTTTGGTGTGCTCTGGAAAGATGCGTAAAATCTTTGTCTACCGGGTGTAATATTCTCCATGCATCCACCAGTTCTAACATGTCACAAATTCTAGAATTACCTCTCTCCTTTCTGGCCAGATCCCTCCCAGTTGGTTGAGACCTATCCCAAGTCGGGTCTAATACATCATTCAGGTCTCCTCCTACCAATAAGGGTATATCACCCAAACTATGGATTGTGCGCGTGATTTGAGTGACAAACTTCCTATCATAGGTATTGGGAGCATATATATTGCATAGCAGGAGTGGCTGTCTCTCCACTACCACTGAAGCTATAACATATCTCCCCCCTCTATCAGCCACCACCTTCTTAACCTCTACATTCAAGTTTTTCCTTATCAATATCACCACTCCTCCCTTTTTCCCAACTGCTGGTGCATCATATATCTCTCCCACCCACCAGGTTTTCAACTTCTTATGCTCATCCCTCGTAAGATGTGTTTCCTGTAAGAACGCTATGGACGCTTTTTTATCATTCAACATTTTCAGGATTTTTTGCCTCTTAATCGGCGAGTGAATGCCCCCCACATTCCATGTTATGCATTGCAATGTTGTCATGTCACACCTCTCTCAGTTTTGTGTCTTACTTGCAAAGCTTTACGTACACTCTTCTTTCTTACACATAGAGAGAGCGTCCCAGCCTCCGCCCTCCCCTCCCTCTTGCTTCTTTGGGCCACCCCGAAGTTCTCTTTCATACTTCTCTCCTTCCAATTCCATGCATACAAGGGTTTCCTCTCCCCTTCCCTTCCCCCTCCCTCCCATCCTCCCTCCCTCCCCCCCGTATCCCCTTCTCCCTCTATACCCACCATCTGTCGTCCCTTGCCTATTGGCAGAACTTCCTGTTTTCCAAGGCTAGGGCGCCTCACGTATCTGTGGTTATCCCCACCCACCCAACCCATCACCAAGACTTATTTCTCACCAAGCTTCTTATATTAAAACCAAATAGACGAAAATGTCTCTTCTGTTCATGTCCCTCGTAAATACCCTCAGTTCTCCTCAGGCTCATAGCTGTGCCAGCCCTGCGCTGTACCAGTATTCATTTGGCCAGCTGTAGTCCTCAACAGACCATGTCTGTTAGCCCAAACAATCACATTTTTCCGCTTTGCTTGTACTTGGCGCACAATAACTCCCCAGTGGAGATTCAAACAACCATTGTCTGCAGTCTTTATGTCCGCTGCTCCTCCTTCTTGCCTCTGTCATTAGTTATCTGCTATGCCAAGTGTCCTTGATGCTTCCAGCAACTGAGCCAACCACAAACTTTCAAAAATTCAAACAACAAAGGTAGGCAACGGCTCCTCTCCCGATACAAGCCAGCCAGTCTCCCTTATAACTTGCTACTTGCTTAACTTGCATAACAATATTCATATAGTCCAAACATGACTATACTTCGCGTTTGTATGGACCAGTCCATCTCCACTGAGGCCTTTGACCTGTGACCAATGCTCAGTGTAGTCTCTTCTTTCCTTAATAAAGCTTCCTTTTTGTCTCATCCCTCACGCTCTTTGGCCAGCATCCGGTCTACATATTTAGTTGCTTCCTCTACTTTCTCAAAGTAGACTGCTTGGCCATTTTCCAGCAGTTTGAGCTTAGCTGGGTATAGAAGGCTGAATCTGTATTTGAGCCCAACAAGTTTGGTGCATAGCGGTGCAAAGCCCTTTCTTGCTGTGGACACTGCAGTGGAATAATCTTGAAAACAGAGGATTTTTTTGCTTTTGTATTCCAGTTGCTTGCCTGCACGCAGTTCTTGTAAAATGAGCATTTTATGGGCATAATTCAAGATCCTCAGGATCACCACTCGGGGCCTTCCTGTATCCTCTCTCCTCAGGCCAAGTCTGTGCGCTCTTTCCACCCTTAATGCTGTTGCCAACTCCTCATTGCTAAGCGCCGTCGGCAGCCATTTTTCTAAAAATACACAGAGATTCCGCTCAGGCAGGGTTTCAGGCAGCCCCACAAGGCGCAAATTGTTCCGTCTCGAACGATTTTCAAGATCGTCGAGCTTTGCCTCCACCTCTGCAAGGCGCGCCCGCATTCTCGGGTGCTCCTCTGAGACCTTTTGGATATCCTCCTCCGCTATCCCGACTCTACGCTGCACTTCCTGAAGCTCAGTAAACAGTTGCGTGTGCCTCTCAGTCAGCCCTTCAAGTTTGTCCAATATTAATTGCAATTTATTGCCCACCGCTTGTTCCACCGCTGCCCTCACCTCTTCCGTGATTTCTGCAGCCCACGATGTGCCTGGCGACGGCGATGCTGGCGCGGCCCTGTCCGCCATTTTGTTCTCTGCGGCGCGGGCTTTTTCTTTAGGATCTTTTCGAGCCGCTTTCGCAGCTATCCGCGTTGCCTCAGCCGCCACCTACAGCCAATTTATGTGTTAAATGTCTTTGCTAGTATTTGCTTCGGTTTTTGGGTGGGTGTTCGATTCTACGAGCGCCGATTTAAGTATGCGCCCCGGAGCAGTTCTGTCTCACGTCTTCACCGCTCCATGCCTCCACCGGAAGTCCTGGGTGTTAGAGTTAATTGGGTTCGTTTTAAACTACCCCAAGTCCCATCTGCTCCCTGTCCAGCAATTAGAGTTCATTGGAACCCTGTTAAACACTTAGCAGACTCGGGCTTTCTTCCCTGTGGTACAGGTGGGCACTCTTTGTCGCCTTTACTACTCAAGTCCGAGCAGGTGACAGCTTGACAGATGTTGAACTTGTTGGGCCACATGGCCTCCACTATTCGTGTGACGCCCATGGCATGTCTTCACATGAGAACTGTCCAGTGTACCCTAGCTTCCCAGTGGTGTAAGGCAATGGGAAACCTGGAGGATGTCATCCGAGTGTCACCAGAGCTGGTTCAGGCTCTGCTTTGGTGGACAATTTGATCCATTTTGACTCTGGGACTCCCATTCCAAACTCCACAGCCCATGAAGGTGCTGATGATGGATTTATCTCATCTGGGGTGGGACGCTCATGTAGACAGGCTTCACACTGAAGGTGCTTGGGTCAGCCCACGAGACAGATCTTCACATCAACCTTCTGGAGCTCCTGGCAATCTGGAATGCTGTAAAGTCTTTTAGAGATCGACTGATCAAGCAAATTATTCTCATTCAAATCGACAATCATATTGCCATGTATTACACCAATGAGCAGGGGGGCACCAGATCATGCCCTCTGTGTCAGTAGGCTGTTGGGATGAGGTATTGGGTAGTCCAGCAAGGAGTGCTCTTCAAGGCTACATACCTGGGGTGGGTGGGGGGCAAATCCAGTAGCCTGGCTGGCAGACTGAGCAGAGTCGTGCAATTACAAGGGAGGTCACTCAACAGGGGCATTGCCTGTGAGGTCTTCCAAGTGTGGGGCACCCCCTTGGTGAATCTCTTTGCTGCTCAGTGCAATCACAAAGTCCCTCAGTTCTGTTCTAGGCTCCAGGTCCACAACATACTAGTGTCAGGTGCCTTCCTCCTTCATTGGTGGTCAGGTCTTCTGAATGCATATCTTCCCATACCTCTCGTAGGGAAGAATTTGCTGAAACTCAAGCAAGACCGTGGGACCATGATTCTGATCACTCCTTATTGGTAGTGATAGATCTGGCTCCCCCTTCTTCTGGAATTATCCTCTGAAGAATCATGGAGATTGGAGTGTTTTTCGACCCTCATTACGCAGAACAAGGAATCTATTCTGCATCCCAGCCTCCGGTCTCTGGCCCTCATGGCCTGGATGTTGAGGGCTTAGAATTTGCTTCCTTGCTTCTTTCCCAGATCTTGCTGGCTTCCAGGAAAGATTCCTCCAAGAGGTGTTACTCTTTCAAATGGAGGAGGTTTGCTGTCTGGTTTGAGGGCTGGGCCCTAGATCTTATTTCCTGCCCTACACAGTCTGTGCGTGAGTACCTTCTCTCTGAGTTTGGTCTTAAAACCAACTCTTTAAAGGTTCACCTCAGTTCAATTAGGTCTTACCATTACCATGTAGACGGTAAGCCCATCTCTGGACAACCTCTAGTTGTTCACTTCATGAGAGGTCAGCTATTGACAAAGTCCCCTGTCGGACCTCCACTTGTGTCATAGGACTTCATTGTTCTCACCTAGCTGATGAAAACTCTTTTTGAACCACTTGATACCTGTCATCTGAAGTACTTGACTTGGCAGGTTATATTTTTGGTGGCTGTTAACTTCAGCTCGCAGGATCAGTGAGCTTCAGGCCTTAGTAGTGGATGCATCTTATACTAAGTTTCATCACAATAGGGTATTTCTCCGCATGCACCCTAAGTTCCTTCCTGAAGTTGTGTTGGAGTTCCATCTGAACCAGTTGTCCATCCAGCTTTTTGTTTCTTTTGATCCCAACAGGATGGGGTTGCCATCGGGATATGCACCATCTCCAGTTGGCTGGCAGATTGCCTGCCAGCCAACAGAAGACCACCTTTAAGGTAGATTGTTGCGGTGGGAATGAGTGATACAGAATTACGGAAGGGAGGGGAGGATATCGGATTGCACCAAGGACAGGGGTTGGGAATGGAAGACAGCAAAAGAGATCTTTGGAGGAGACAGACACAGCAATTTCATTTCTTTTTTTAATCAAGTAATAATTTATTACATTAATCACTGAATTACCTTCAATTAAAGTGCAGACCTACTACCAATACAAGCCCGTTCATTTTTTTTTATTGTTAAAGCTTCTTTTTATTAATAAATATACGAGCAATACAAACATCAAAGCTCAAATAACAAAGGAAAAACAATAACCCCCACTAACTAAATTGGTTCCCACTCTCCTTACCCCAAGGCAATAAAGAGAAACCAAGAAAGAACAAACTCTGGTTTGAGGCCCGTGTTCTTATGATCTCAAACCCAGAAAACCCCATACCCACCCTTATTCCGTACTTCCCTTCCCACATAGTTATGAAGGCATTGAAGTCCTGTGCCTGTTTATTATTTAAATTCACTGATTGTCAGAATTTTCCATGGCATAGCTCCATCATATTTAATACCTTCAGCTTTCTCATTGTGGTCGCACTACGTGCGTTCCTTCTGCAACAAACATTAAATATAAACTATTTCACTGTAGCTTACTCTCATCAAGTGGCAAAGACCTGGAATACTTTACCTGTAACTCTTAGATTAATTCTGGATTACTTAAATTTTAGAAAGCAATTGAAAACATATCTATTTAAACTAATTTTCTGTTTTTAGTTGTTTTGGCATTTAACTCTTATTCTTATCGTATTGTGTTTTCCCAAGAATTTACCTGGCTGATTTTACAGTAAACTGCAAATGCGGTATATAAGTTATACTGTATTATAGCTAGTGCTTAAATTTTATAATAAAAAGACATTTTCCTCTACAGATACCAAACCATGAGTTAGTTTGGGCCAAAATGAAAGGCTTTGGATTTTGGCCAGCCAAAATCATGCAAAAAGAGGACAATCAAGTGGATGTTCGTTTCTTTGGCCACCAGCATCAAAGGTAAATTACCACTATAGCATCTTTTTTAAAATTTGCTTTCTTAGCACTTCTAGTGATGACTAGGGCTGCACACAATGTGTTAAAATTTTAATTTGTGTTAATAAATGTAATGCAGTTAACCCATTAGGCTTTCTGCTCCTTTTCTCGCCTCTCTCTCTCCTTTCTTCCCCCCTCCCGTGGTATGGTATATCTGATCCTTCCTTCTTCCAGTATCTCCCTACAATGCTGTGGCCCTCTCTCCCACACGCTCCGTTTTCTCGCACTCTCTTTCTACCACCCCCGTCATGGCCCTCTGCACTTAATCGTTAATGCTGTAATGCTGAAAGCATGCTGCTTCTCACCTACCCAAAGTGTCCGTCTGTAGCCTCCTTCCTCTTCTGACAGGAGTGCATAGAGAGGCAAGCAGAGATGCTGGAAAAAAGAGGAACAGAGAGATTTTTTTTTTTGGGGGGGGGGGGGGGGGGTTAGAGAGACTTATGCTGAAAATAGGGGTTGGTGCCCATGGTATATAACCAATTAAATATTTTCTCCACAACTCTCTGACATGGTCCATGTTTCACCAGACTGCTTCAGGGAGACCATTTGGTTTTTTTAAATTATTTATTTATAATTTTGAACCAGTTCACAGAATAAACTTTTTAAAGAAACACAGAACATATGGCTGTTTGGAACGGAATACTCTACACCGGTCCAAATGGAAGCGGCTTTGTGTCATCCACCGCATTTACATTATGTCTTACAGGCCTTGCCTTCAGTATTGCTGCTACATCTTCGTACAAGTGTTGTAATTCGTCCCTTAAGGGCATTATGGTGTGACATGGCAAGGCTTTGGTCATTCCTATAGTAGTTTATTACCCATTCAGGGACAGAAAACCCACGCCTGTTGGTTTGGGGAGACAAGGGGCTTCAATCAATACAAGACTTTTTGGATCTAGGGGGTAATATCAAGCCACTGGAGTCGCTGTCTCTCAGCACAATAGAACGGGCAGATAGATTTGCTTATAAACAGGTGTCACACTATGTAGCAACTTTACCCCAGTCCTCTCTTGGTGTTGATGTGTTCACCAAATTTCATGAGCTTTACGAAACTGCCTCAAATGAAGCTATCTCGATATCATTGCTTCATAAGAGATTATTGCAGTTTTGCCCCCAAAGGGAATCTCGGCCTTCTTGCTCAGCGATGGTCGGAGGACTTGCAGACACCGATTACAACAAGAGCTTTGGTGTGATGTATGAATCAAATACCGCGAAGGTCGTGCAGTGCAGAACTCAGAGAATGTTAGGGTAGAGTCATTTTTAGGGCCTATACCTCACAGTCAAGGTTGCATAAAATGGGTGGTGTAGACTCGCCCCACTGTGAGATGCAATGGCCCTACAAGTACTTTTTATAATGCTATTTGGGCCTGCCCAGCGATCAATGCTTTTTGGCTAAGAGTGATTCGTTATATGGAGAGAGTTTTGGGGCAACAGCTTCTGGTTCTGCCTGAAAGTGTTCTGTTGGGATATATTGCCTCATTGAGGGTTGGTACTGTCCATCAATGATGATGGATGTGGGGATATGAACACATGGGAGATGCTAGACAAGGAAATATATGGACACAGAGATGGGAGATGGATGGTGGACATGGAGACAGAAGAAATGTCAAATGGACAGGAAAGACAGAGGGAAGTAGAAACCAGAGACTGGGACCAATATGATTTGGAAAAAAAAAAAAGTACCAAAATTTTTATTTTCTATTTTGTGATTAGGATACATCAGATTTGGCCAGGGCCAGAGAAGAAATCTGGGAGAGGACCCCAAAGCCCATTACCAGGCTGCGCCTTCTTCAGCTTCTGGCAGGCTTGGAGGACTCTCTGATAAGAGAGCCAAGCACTGTTGCCCTAGTTGCACCCCCCCCCCCCCCCCCCCCCCCACACACACACGCACACACACACCATCCCTGGCATGTGCTATCTTTATATTTTGCACAAGAGGAAATGCATTTCTTGTTTCTTTAGTGTTGTACTACATGCAAGATCTGGCTTCTTGGGGTTTCAGTTTAATTTGTATTTATAGAGTTTGGGTATTTGGCATTTGAGTTCTGTGTGTGTAACCCCAAGGTATTCTGTTACCATGAAGTTTCTATGTAGCATTTTGTAGTAATTTGACTTGTTCAGTTTCTCGTTAGATGTATCGATATTTTAGGGCTCTATTGTAATATTTAGCTTACTACCTTTTCATAGGTAGGATCCTTGTTTTGGAAGTTAGTTCTGGCATGGTAGATTTGCTCTAGATTCTGAATGACATCTTGTTTATAGATTCTATTTAAATTACTTTACAATATGTCCATTATTGAGATTACCAAATTTCTTTGTAGTTGAGTTTTATGGGAAATGTCCTAGCTTTGCTCTGCATCCATTGTTGGTAGAAGTTCAGGAGGTTCTCTGGATGCAGAATGTGTTTGGCTTCAATTCCATATTCATATTGGAGGACCATGGCTCAACGGGGCTAAAGAAGAGTACAGTCTCTTGTACTTCCCTTAGCTCTCAATTGGCCACTGAAGCCTGCACTGCTATCCTCACTGAAGTAATTGGGAGTGTGGTAGAGGTGGAACGTAGGGCGGGGTAGGGAAAAAGCATGGGTGCATTAGGTGACTTGTTTTTTTTTCTCTTTCAAAAAGTTGGCAACTCTAGTGCCCACCCATCCAACTTGTTGGGCCACCCAAAAATTGCCTTCTGATTATGCCACTGGTCAGAGGGCTTCATAATGGCAGCCGGCCCCAAATTCACAGAGCAGCTGTTAGTACAGATTATCAATGTAGTTGGGCGGGCAGTGGAGCCCCATTGAGGGCAATTGTCAGGACAGTTGACAATTCTGAAACAACTTTTGGCTGATAACCAGTGCACATGTGAACTGAAGCTGTCCAGCTCGAAGGCCTGCCACAACTTCAGCAATTGCCACGCTGGAAAAACGTCTGTGTGTGCATTCTGGGAAACTTAAAGATCTTAAAAACAGGTCACACTACACACAATTTAAGGATTATGGCTTGCCTGACAGCATTGCGGATGGTCTTTACCTACCATTCTAGAGCGGTGGCTTTCTTCCGAATTTGCTCTCACTGGTAGTGCCGGGGGCCCTTGTGCCTAGAGTGCACACACTGTGTTGAGAGGATCCAAGAATGACTGGCGGAGACCTAGAGTGGCGATAATAAAAGTGCATAATTACCTCCATAAGGTCAACATTTTCTGCGGCTTTCACCAGAAAAGGAACACCCTGAACTATGAAGGCGACAGCATTAAAATATTTCAGGATTATTCAGCATCCTTCCAGGAACAGAGCCAGAAGTTTACCCCACTCTATGCCTCCCTTTCAGAAAAGAATATCCGTTTTATGTTGTTTTACCCAGCTACTTAAAAAAAATTTACAGCAAATGCCATTGGCAGGTCTTTGATACTCTCAAACCGGCACAGAATTATGTCTCCCGCCATCTGTCTTCTCCCTTGGAGGGCACCCGACTCTGCTCTGTCTTTCCTGAATACATCACTGCTTCCTTGGGACCAGCTTGTGTTTAACACCTACTTTGTACTGTAGGGGTTTGTCTCTTGCAGAAGGAAACAATTTTGTTTAGAATGAGCTGTTTGTGTGACATGAGTTTGGGTTATGAATGTTCTGTGAGGAAAAGATAACATTTTGTTAGTGGAGGGGCACGGGCTTCTCAGAGCACTTGACAATGTGTTACTGTCAGTCACAAGATCTTTCCACTCTATAGTTTGGATGCTGAAAAAGCATTTGACAATTGCTCTGGCCCCATTTATTTGTGGTCTTACACAGGGTGGGTATCAATCCCTTTATCATTGTCCTGCGGCCCCAATTACTAATAAATGGCGGTGCTGAGCGATCATTTCCATTTCTAATTGGGCACTCGCTAGGGCTGCCCCCTGTCCCCGCTTCTCTTTGTACTTCATTAAACCTGCTTTCCCTGAGATTTGTAGCATGGAATGTTGCTACTAATTGGGTTTCTGCCAGATACTTGTGACCTGGATTGGTCACTGTTGGAAGTCCAGGATACTAGGCTAGATGGACCATTGGTCTGACCTAGTATGACTATTCTTATGTTCTTATGTGCCCTTGAAAGTGGTGCCCGAGTTTCTGAGTGTCCTTGCTGGGTCATCAGATTAAAACACTGGATTTTGCCGATGATTTGCTGCTCTGCTTACCAATGCTACTACCTCACTTCCATGTACATTACAGATTAGTAACATCTTTGGTGAGATTTTCTCTGAATTTGAAAGTCTAAGGCTCTTCCCATCACTGCTACCATCCGTACTCAGTACGCACGGCCCCTTTCCTCCTATCTGGGAGGTTACTGCATTGAAATATTTAGGGGTATATCTCCCAATGAACTTAACCCAATACTGGAGGATACCGGTGGTAAATTGCGCATTTGAGAGGCTTTCCCCTTATCCCTTGGGGGAAGAGTTCATTTGCTTAATATGATTCTGGCTACCAAGTGACTTTATTTCAAATGCTGCCTCTCTCTTTATCCCAAAGGGGCAAGGGTATACTGCGAAGGATTCTACAGCATTATATTTAGCTGGGGAGGTGCCCCCTATTTGCCATTTAGGATACTGCAGACTCCAAAAGCTCTTGGGGGGCTGGGCCTACTTAATATTCATTACCTTAATACGGCCAGTGGCATGAGACACATAAGTGATTGGTTCTGCATACCTCACATTTTTCCTTGCCTGTCTTGAAAACCCAGTTGCTTGCTCCGACCCACTTTAGCATAACCTTGCATATGGGCGGTGGCTTTCCCTCTCGGGCCTTTAAGACTTATTTCCACTGCGTCCTATTGGCAACTTTGGAGGTGACTGTGTAGGCAGCACCACTTCTCTGCCTCTACTACCCCATTCCTGCCTATCTGTGGAACTCCAGTTTTTCCACCAGCTCAAGGACCTAGTGTTTTACCCGATGGACCCACTGAGGTTTGACTTTACCACCTTCAGATTTTGACAGAGGAAGGTTGCATGGAAACCTTGTGAACCTGAAGAGCTCCACTTGTCTCCAACAAACTATTTTGCTTACTGTCAACTCAAACATTTTGCCACCTCATTGGATTAGACAGATTTGACAGAAGATGTACAAGAAACCTTAACTGACACGCATACATTGGGATCCCAGCACTGTGTTCTTTCTTCCCTTACTTAATCCCTGCACATTACTAATTGTATCTGATATCCTGAAATGACAATGTCATAACAAAACTATGTAAGCCACATTGCGCCTGCAAATAGGTGAGAAAATGTGGGGTACAAATGCAATAAATAAAATAATATAAGTTCATCACAGATTTCTCCAAGATACCATGAAAGAAGTGGATTTTGCTAGACTAGCTATCAAGTGATCTTTAGATTTACAGATGTCCATTTTGTCCGATCTGCTGCACACATTTGTTTTGGGAATTCCTGAATGAGCAGTGAGTATTCTTCATAGAGAGACTTTCTATAAGTTTGCTATGCAAATATTCATCTCCCCTCACAGGGCTCGGTGTATGACCTTCTCGACTCTAGGCCATATGTTTTGGCATTGTCCACTGGTGGCTACTTTTTAGGCTGAGCTCTTGTCCTATACTAGACAACTTTGGTCATGTCTGTTGCCCCACAGCTGTTTGCTACTGTTTGATATTCATCCAGCTGTTATGACTCCTCCAGAATTTATACAGTTTTTTTGCAAAAGGTGACTTTGCCCTAAAGACTATCCTTTCTTCCTGGCTTGAACCTCCCTTAATGATTACTCCGATGCACATGGAATACATGATGGTGCATGACCTTTCTCATGCCACTGGTCAGCATTTTCAGACGAATTGGGAATCATTTTGGGGAACTCTAACTCCAAGAGCCTGCAATTTTCTTTTGAATATCTAGCTGGTCTTGGAATATCTGTTATAATCTGTAATTTGATTCTGCTGAATTTAGGAACAGGGGTGAGGGGAAGGGGGGACATTGTTTTGAAATGTGTTTGGCCACGCACCTATGTGATTTGTATGACTTGCTGTTTTCTTATTGGTTGCTGTTGGCTTTAATAAATATTATTTAAACATAAAATGCATATGTGCCAATTTCTACCAGCACATAAACACAGAATGTTACTGCTACTTTAGAGCAATATATCTTTGTGTAGCACCTTTCAGGGAGGCTGTTCTATAAAAGCACATATACACATAAGTTACCTTTATAAAACAGATGTAGCATGTGTAGCTATGCACATTTCCCGCCTAGGAACCCAGTTACAAAAGTCTTAGTAATTTACTTTTCAATCTTTTTCTGAAGAGCATGGATTCCATCAGAAAACATTCAAGACATTACCGTGAATGTGCACCAGCTGCATGTGAAACGCAGCATAGGCTGGAAAAAGGCCTGTGATGAACTGGAGCTGCATCAGCGCTTCCTCCGTGAAGGAAGATTCTGGAAGTCTAAGAATGAGGACAAAGGTGAGGAGGAGGCGGAATCCAGTATCTCCTCAACCAGCAATGAGCAGGTGAGTTTTCTCCTCTGTGCAGGTTTGGAGAAGCAGGCCACAACATAGCTAGAGGCTGTAACTATTACATAAAAAACCTCAATTACATGACTTTGTTGTATCTAATTAAGGTCTTCTGGTCTATCATCTTTCCAGTTTTGGGCTCAAAGTGAATTACAGTGCAGTCACTGTAGTTATGTCCCTGTACAAGCAGGGTTAATTGTCAGTGCTTCCCAAACTTTATATGGCCATGGCCATTTTAGCAGGTCAAATAAGCATGCAACCCTACCCAGCTTTGAGTCCCATGCTAGTCTTCCAGGTCCCCATATACCACCAGCTATGGTGCTGCCCTATTCCCCAGCCTCCAGTTAAATACATGCGGGCAAATAATGTGGCTTGTTTTCTGTATATCAACATGGTTGTTAGCCCAAATGTGAATTTTGTAACCCGTTTGGCATCATGACTCGTGATTTGGAAAGCTCTGGTCTAAGTTGTAGGCAATGAAGGATAAAGTCACTTGTTCAAGGAGCATCAGTGGTTAGAGTAGCAGGCTGAGAACCCTTGTTCTCAGCCTGCTACTCTAACTACTGTGCTAATCATTTACGCATAGCTAAATCTCTACCTCATTGGGGGGGTCATTTTATAAATTATTTTCCATGTGGAAAATGACTATTTTAAAATTGGACCAGGATATAAACGTGTAAAAAGTGGATATTCCAAAGGATTGCATCTATTTTTATGCAATCTTTTTGTAGGTATTCTTGGGCCATTTTGACCAGAGCTGCAATGTACATATATATTTCACAAATTATGCGCATAAAGTGCATACACATTTACACTTTTGGAGCAGGTGTAAATTTGTACAAGAAAATTATGCACCTATTGGGAATAGTTGTGGGTGCTTATTTTATAAAGTAGATAGGCACCTATGTTGACTTCATAAAATAGGCTTTCTTATCATCTATGTCAAGCTAATCCACATGAGTGAATTACGTTACCCTGATAGCAGAAGACAACTCAAAACTGACCTCACTCCCCTTACAATGGTAGGGTGCTGCCTTGTGATCCTCAGTATTACTCTGTCTCCAGCAGATATTGCAGATATGTGGCCTGGTATTGCAGCTGGAAGTAGGCTGTTCTTCAGGAAGTCTATAGGCCTAGTTTCCCATCAGAGTGTAAACAGTATTTGGGGACACTCGGTCATTAGTCTTGTTGGGATCGATTTTCCTTCCCACTTGGGAGCTGAAAGTTGGGCTCTAAATCCTAGTTGGGTCTGGCACCAAGTGGTCTCTGTAGGTCTGACAGCAGGTGCTACTGTCTGCTTTCTCGCCCCTCTATTCTTGGAGAGCAAAAGGAGATAGTAAATAAAAAAAAATTTAAAAAAGGGGGGGGGGTGCACTGCAAGTATCTTCTCCCAGAATGCTTCTTGGTCTCCTGTGGTACTGTGTCAAATTTGGACTCTTGTGGGTCTGAAAAGATCACAGTTTGACCTCGCTCCACTTTCTTTAAAATATGTCTGTGGAAAAAGGAGAGTGTTGCACTGTGGCTAAATCATGTTGCCTACATATGTCAGTCATGCTTTGGCCTGGCCTGTGAGGAGGCAGGCAGGTAAATGCAACTTGTAGAGGTCAGCACCCAACCAAAATTAAAGCTACTTAGTTCCACAGATTGAGCCTTGGTCTCTGCAGTGGAAGTCAGCACTGTGAACAAGAGCCTGTTGGCATTATTGTTTTGGTAGGATCAGCAGCTATTTTCTTCCTGTTCCCCAGAGGAAGTGGATGTGACGATGAATCACCTAGGGCAGTGATAGCGAACCTTTCAGAGACCGAGTGCCCAAACAGCAACCCAAAATCTAATTATTTATTGCAGGTACCGGTACCCATTATGGGCGGGGTCACCACATATGACTCCAACCCTATGATAGCCACACCCCTTACACCAGCCTGACGCATATAAACAGACATCATTGAAACTATTATACTAGTATAGGAGAAAAAAATAACATCATTTTTTTTCATTATAAATCATTTCTGTAAGCTGTTATAGTTCCAGTGTACCCAGTGCAAAATAAGACAGTAGATGTAAATTCTCAAATTGGACATATTCCAAACACTAAAATGAAAATAAAATGATTTTTCTACCTTTGTTGTCTGGTGATTTTGTTTTTCTATCCATATTGGTCCTAGTCTCTGATTCTGATGCTCTCTATCTGTTCTCTTAACTCCGTTTCCAGGTCTTCCTATCCATTTATTTCTTTACTTTCCTCCTTTCTTCTTCTTTTCTTGCCCTCCATCCATGTCCAGCAACCCTCCTCTCCCCTCCAGCCACCCAAGTCCAGCCACCCTCCTCTCCCCCCTGCCCTCCTAGCACCAGGCAGGCCTCCCACCCAGCACCAGGCCTCCCTCCCACCCAGCACCAGGCCTCCCTCCCACCCACCTAGGTCCTAGGGCATTGTTCTTGTCTTCCAAAACCATAATTGGTGGAAGGGGGGAGCACAGCGTTTGACTACCATGCTAAAAAGATTGAGTCTGTGCTTATACATTAAATCTTTTTTTCGATAGCCTTTCTCCCCAGGTGGTTATATGAAATGACTCTGTGACCCAAGTACTCCTACGTTGGGTCTGACTTCCTTCTATTGAGGCTATGAGGCCATGGTAACCTTCCCCGCAGGTAAAAAATGTTCAGGAGGAGGTCACCAACTTCCCTACATAGGGACCATCAACTTCCGAACAGATTCACATCAGATGAATCTTGCACAGTGGAAGTAGTTGATGCTATGAGTTCCTTTGATTGGTTTCCCCTATATGCCTTGGTCTGATTCAAGAAAGGACCTCAGTGTATATAGCCATGATTTCTTAGGAGATAACCTCAGCGGGAATTGCTGTGATTTTGGCATTGTTGAGCAGTCTCTCTGAGAAGTAATTGTCATTCCTTATCCTCCTGCTAGATCAGTCCAGCAGATGGAGGAAGAGGGAAATAAATAATAATCTATATATATAAAAGGCAACCCCAACGTTCTATGAAGCCTCCAGCCGGAAGTGTGAAGCGCCAGAGATATCCGGTTTCCCCATGAGTGAAGGAAAACAGCACAGCACGAAATCCCTCTCTTTGTAACAGCGAAGGACTCAGAGGGGGGAGGAGAGAGATGCCCTCACTCTCTCTGTAACACAAACACAGCATAGCAGGAAACAACACTGAAGGACTGGACTCGGAGGGGGGAGGGGGGAGGGGAGGGAGAGAGGGCAGGGACACTCCCACATGCACACTCTGAAGAAAACCTTGCTAGCCCCCCCCCGTTTCATTTGCATCAGAAACGGGGCTTTTTTACTAGTAATAATAATAATTAGAAAAGCTAAAGATTCTAATATCACTGATTTAACTGATAGTTCAGCCAGGATCCTGTCAGTATTTTCTGCTTCCAGCAGTTGGGAGGGAGGGACAAGGAGAGGTGTCTTTGGAGATCGAGATTTGTTCTTAGGCAGATGATCATCTCTTAGAGATCTTGGCTGTTGCGTTCTGCAGGAATGGACAATGTTTAGGCAGACTTTCTCAGCACAAATCATTTGGACCCAGGAGAATGGGATTGCTGTCCAGAAATTTTTGTCTGGTAATAGAGGAGTGTGGTAGCCGTGTTAGTCCACTCTTAAGGTTATCAATAGAAATCAAACAAAATAAAACATGGAAAAGAAAATAAGATGATACCTTTTTTATTGGACATAACTTAATACATTTCTTGATTAGCTTTCGAAGGTTGCCCTTCTTCGTCAGATCGGAAATAAGCAAATGTGCTAGCTGACAGTGTATATAAGTGAAAACATTCAAGCATTACTATGACAGTCTGACAGGATGGGAGGATGGGGGTGGGTAGGAGGTATGCATGGGGACATCAAAGCATATCATTGATATTCTAACAGGATGGGTGTGGATAGGTGAGGGGTGGGGTGATCAACAGAGACATACAGCTTTATGGTTTATAATGGGCTAGGAACCCCAGATCCTTGTTAAGTCCTTTCTGTTGGGTGTTAAAATATTCAATCATTCTGACTTCAAAGGTCTTATGTTCTTGTATGGTTTTAAAGTTACCTTTCAGGATTCTCACTGTGAAGACACTGGTACACACCCTCATCCACACCCTTGTCACCTCTCGTTTAGACTACTGCAATCTGCTTCTTGCTGGCCTCCCACTTAGTCACCTCTCCCCTCTCCAATCAGTTCAAAACTCTGCTGCCCGTCTCGTCTTCCGCCAGGGTCGCTTTACTCATACTACCCCTCTCCTCAAGTCGCTTCACTGGCTCCCTATCCGTTTTCGCATCCTGTTCAAACTTCTTCTACTAACCTATAAATGTACTCACTCTGCTGCTCCCCAGTATCTCTCCACACCCGTCCTTCCCTACACCCCTTCCCGTGCACTCCGCTCCATGGATAAATCCTTCTTATCTGTTCCCTTCTCCACTACTGCCAACTCCAGACTTCGCGCCTTCTGTCTCGCTGCACCCTACGCCTGGAATAAACTTCCTGAGCCCCTACGTCTTGCCCCTTCCTTGGCCACCTTTAAATCTAGACTGAAAGCCCACCTCTTTAACATTGCTTTTGACTTGTAACCACTTGTAACCACCTGCCTCCACCTACCCTCCTCCTTCCTGTACACAATAATTGATTTGATTTGCTTACTTTATTTTTTGTCTATTAGATTGTCAGCTCTTTGAGCAGGGACTGTCTTTCTTCTATGTTTGTGCAGCGCTGCGTATGCCTTGTAGCGGTATAGAAATGCTAAATAGTAGTAGTAGTAGTACAGTGTCCTGGTCCTGTAAAATGTTGACCAACAGGTGTGGGAACCCTACTGGCACCAGCATTGTTCATGTGATGTCTATGTAAATTGAATCTTGTCTTAAGCATCTGGCCTGTTTCTCCAATATAGCATCCTTCGTTACATTTTTTACACTGAATGATATATACCACATTGGAAGATGTGCAAGTGAAAGATCCCTTTATGTTGAATATCTTTCCTTTGTGGATGACTTTGGGGTCCTGTGAAATAGTTTGGCATAGTTTGCAACTGGATAAATTACAGGGAAGTGTGCCCTTCTGTTCCTTTTCAGTCTGTGATGGAAGTTTACTTCTGATTAGCTTGTGTTTTAAGTTGGGTGGCTGTTGGAAGGCCAGTACTGGTGGGGATGGGAATATCTCTTTCAGTAATTCATCCTTCTGGAGTATAGGTTGTAGATCTCTTATGATTTTCCTCAGTTTTGCCAGCTCTGGATTGTATGTCACTACAAGGGGGATTCTGTCTGTGGATTTTTTCTCCTTGTACTGTAGCAGATTCTCCCTTGGTGTTTTGAGGGAGGAGGCAATATTCTTGGAGATTATTTTGGGGTTGTAGCCTTTCTGTTTGAAGGATGCAGTCAGGCTTTTAAGCTGTCTGTCTCTGTCCCCTGGGTCAGAGCAGATACGGTGGTATCTTGTGGCTTGGCTGTAAATGATGGATCTTTTTGTATGTGAAGGATGGAAGCTGGAGTTGTGGAGGTAGCTGCATCTGTCTGTGGGTTTCTTGTATATAGATGTTTGTATACAGCCATCACTGATTGAGACCGTGGTGTCCAAAAAATTGACTTTTTCTGGGGAGTAGTCAATTTTGAATCTGATTGTAGGATGGTATGTATTGAAGGCAGAAATAAAATTGTTTCAGAGTTTCTTCACCCTCCGTCCAAATCATAAAAATATCATCGAAGGATGCTATATTGGAGAAACAGGCCAGATGCTTAAGACATGAACAATGCTGGTGCCAGTAGGGTTCCCACACCTGTTGGTCAACATTTTACAGGACCAGGACACTGTACCCACCCCTCACCTATCCACACCCATCCTGATAGAATATCAATGATATGCTTTGATGTCCCCATGCATACCTCCTACCCACCCCCATCCTCCCACCCTGTCAGACTGTCATAGTAATGCTTGAATGTTTTCACTTATATACACTGTCAGCTAGCACATTTGCTTATTTCCGATCTGACGAAGAAGGGCAACCTTCGAAAGCTAATCAAGAAATGTATTAAGTTATGTCCAATAAAAAAGGTATCATCTTATTTTCTTTTCCATGTTTTATTTTGTTTGATTTCTATTGTCTGGTAATAGAATGATGGAGAACTCCTTTTTTCAACGTCATAGCAAGGGAAGTATAAAGTGTCCGCTTTTCTTCAGTTGCAGAAAGGAGGCAGAGAAGTTGTGCTGGATGTCTGCTGCACGTCTTATCTTCCGCCTCGACCGATATACTCATATCACCCCTCTCCTCAAGTCATTTCACTGGCTTCCGATCAGATAACGCATACAGTTCAAGCTTCTCCTACTAACCTACAAATGCACTTGATCTGCAGCCCCTCCTTACCTCTCTACACTCATCTCCCCTTACGCTCCTACCCGTAACCTCCACTCTGAAGACAAATCCCTTCTTTCAGAACCCTTCTACACCACCGCCAACTCCAGGCTCCACCCTTTCTGCCTCGCCTCACCCCATGCTTGGAACAAACTCCCTGAGCCCATACGCCAGGCCCCCTCCCTGCCACTCTTCAAATCATTGCTCAAAGCCCACCTCTTCAATGTCGCCTTCGGCACCTAATCACTACACCTCTACTCAGGAATTCTGGACTGCCCCAACTTGACATTTCGTCCTTTAGATTGTAAGCTCCTTTGAGCAGGGACCGTTCTTTGTTGATTTGTAATTTGTACAGCGTTGCGTAACCCTAGTAGTGCTCTAGAAATGTTAAGTAGTAGTAGGATGTGCTGGTGCAGCCTTAGCCAGAGTGTTGGCCTTTGAGTCTCTTGTTCTCCTGGCAGCTCTTAGGTTGAATAGTGCATAGTATAGTGAAACACTCATTACTGGTGATTCTAATAACTCTGGGTTGGCTTCGTCCTTGATATGCAGATCTTTTCTGTTACTGTGTTCTTCAATCCTGTTTACTGAGATGACTGGACCTTCTTAATTGGGATTGTGTGTTCATGGAAGATCTGGATCCCTTATGGCTTATAGCTTGGCCCTTGAAAGGCTTTGCCTGAGAATAGGATTTTTATTCTCCATCATTGCTACTGTACTGAAGGCCCACAGATAATCTACTTCCTTAGTTTGTCAGAGTTAGGAGATTTATCTGCCATCATTTACTATGTTATGTTTATGTAATGTTTGAGCAGTGTTGTTCAGCTTGTGATAATATCCCCTTGGAAAGTGAAAATCATTTTGATTCTCTGTTTTTTACAGATGGGCTAGAGTGAGGTTTGCCTCTTAATTCACTTAAAGTACAGGTGGTGGCACTCTTGTTTCATGGACAAAATTGGTAGATTCTTTTGCAGCCCAACCAGATGTTCATTTTTTGTGGTTGGGGTTGGGATTTAATATACCTCTATCATATGTCTTAAAAATACTGAGTGGAGTGTTACGGATAGAGGTGAATTGCTTTTTTACTAGGGAGGCTAGGGGGCACACAATGAACCTACTAAGTAGTACATTTAAAACAAATTAGAGAAAATATTTCTTCACCCAGTGTGTAATTAAACTCTGGAATTCATTGCCAGAGAATATAGTAAAAGCAGTTAGCTTAGCAGGGTTTAAAAAAGGTTTAGCTAATTTCCTAAAAGAAAAGTCCATAAGTCATTATTAAGATGGACTTGGGAAAATCCACTGCCTATTTGGATAAGCAGCATAAAATCTATTTACTGGGATCTTGCCAGGTATTTGTGTTGGAAATAGGATTCTGGGCATGATGGACCTTCGGTCTGTCCCAGTATGGCAATTCTTTTGTTCTTACATTAGGTTCTTAGATCAGGATCCACACTGGAAGGTTGAGAGGTTTGTAATATGCTTGGATTGTGTGCCCGCCGCTGATCTGTAAATAGTTCTGCATATGAGTCCTGCAAAAGTATTAATTTTTTTCTTAAGTATTGTAGCTGTTTCTACTATTATATCTTTAACATTATCATGCCAACAGGATCCTGGCTACATAGGGTTGCCAGCTTTTGACAAAGAAAAATCTAGCACCTGCTCCACTACTTGCTTCGGTCTTGTCATGCCTCCATACCCTTCCCCAAGTCCTTTGGCACACCTACCTTTTCACCCTTCCCCTACCTCACCCCTCAGCAACACACTGTCCACACCAGAGTTGCTATCTCAAAAGTAAAAACTACTTCATCTTCTGTGATTATTTGATAAACTTATCTTGCTATCTGTAACTGATCCATATGTTCTGTTAAGTGTGTATGAGGTTATGCATTGAGTGGCTCTCTTTTCTGTTATTGATTGTACACTGCTCCAACCTGTGTACCAGATGGAACAGTATATCAAATATTAAACATTAGCTTTTCATATCAGCAACAGGCTATTTTTATAAATATTTTTTATTTTATTTATTCATGACATTTATACCCCACATTAGCCTGAAATAGACTCAAGTTCAGTGTGGCTTACAAACAATAAAGCGAATAAAACATAATGTACAGAATATAACACAAATTACAATAAGTTCAAGAAGCAAATTAATATATGTGCAATAATTAACCAAGGATTTAAACTATCTCTAGGACAAACACATAATTAAGGGTGGCAGGACTAGATGGGAAACAAGATTAAGAAAAGGGTGTGGGTAAATTCAATCAACATGTAGAGAGTAAGCCTATCCCTGGACAGCCTTTGGTTGTTCGCTTCATGAAAGGTTTGCTTTTGTCAAAGCCCCCTGTCAAACCTCCACCAGTGTCATGGGATCTCAACGTCGTTCTCTCCCAGCTGATGAAAGAGCTCCTTTTGAGCCACTGAATCCTTTCCATCTGAAGTACTTGACCTGGAAGGTCATTTTCTTGGTGGCTGTTACTTCAGCTCGTAGAGTCAGTGAGCTTCAAGCCCTGGTAGTGCATGCACCTTATTTCAAGTTTCATCATAACAGAGTAGTCCTCCACATTCACCCTAAGTTCTTGCCGAAGGTGGTGTTGGAGTTCCTTCTGAACCAGTCAATTGTCTTGCCAACATTTTTTTCCCATCCTCATACACGCCCTGGTGAAAACAAGTTGCACACCTTGGACTGTAAGAGAGCATTGGCCTTTTACGTGGAGCGGACAAAGCCCTACAGACAGTCCGCCCAATTGTTTGTTTCTTTCGATCCCAACAGGAGGAGAGTCGCCATCGGAAAACGCACAATCTCTAATTGGCTAGTGGATTGCCTATCTTTTTTTCTTATGCCCAAGCTGGGCTGACTCTAGAGGGCCATGTCACGGCTCATAATGTCAGAGCCATGGCTGTGTCAGTGGCTTACTTGAAGTCAGCTTCTATGGAAGAGATTTGCAAGGCTGCAACTTGGTAATCAGTCCACACATTCACATCTCACTACTGCCTTCAGCAGGGTACCCGACACGACAGTCGGTTTGGACAGTTGGTGCTGCAGAATCTGTTCGGGGTTTAGAATCCAACTCCACCCTCCTAGGCCCATTTCTGTTCTGTTCCAGGCTGCACTCTCACTTAGTTGTGTTTCTTTTCAGGTCAATCTCTGTTATGTCCTCGCCGTTGCGAGGTCCAATTGGCCAATGTTCATTGTTTTGAGTGAGCCTGGGTGCTAGGGATACCCCAATCGTGAGAACAAGCAGCCTGCTTGTCCTCGGAGAAAGTAAAGATACATACCTGTAGCAGGTATTCTCCGAGGACAGCAGGCTGATTGTTCTCACAAACCTGCCCTCCTCCCCTTTGGAGTTGTTGTTCTCTTTTTGCTTTTGGACCACACTGAGGGACTTGCGCGATGGGCAGGAAACTGATCCGTGCATGCGCAGTGCACAACGCTCGCGCACCAGAAGACTCTGGAAGATTTTTTGATATTTTGCTGGCAAAACTTCCGTTCCTGGGCCGACGTGGACATTGACCCAATCGTGAGAACAATCAGCCTGCTGTCCTCGGAGAATACCTGCTACAGGTATGTATCTTCACTTTATCTACGGCCTCACACCGGCCTACGTGACTTAGTTAATTGACCTTCCAATAAGAAACATGATGGAAACAACAAGATCATACCTAACCTTCCACTATGTAAAGGCCTGAAATACAAATCGCCATACGCCTCCAGCTTCTCCTCCTTAGGCACCCAACTCTGGAATGCACTATGGAAAGACCTGAAACTCACAAACAACTACCTCAACTTCAGGAAAAACCTAAAAAACACATCTCTTCAGGAAGTTCCTCCCCTCTGCGACTTCATAACTTCTTAACCACTATAAACATCCCAAAATAACCTCAAAAATGGAAAACGATAACCTCCCTCCCACAAATACTACCTATTCCTCCCAAATGCTTTGTAAACACAATCTACGCTACTACTAATCATTGGCATTAAGTAATCCATAACTAATTGATATTCTGTAATTTGCCTCTGTTGTAATATGTAAGCCACATTGAACCTTCCAAGGGTGGGAAAATGTGAGATATAAATGCAATAAATAAATAAATAAATAAACTAACATGCAAGATATCAGAGATGCCTACTTCCAAACACTGATGTATTTTATTTGAAATTATTTGGAATATATATTTCTACCTTTGTTTGAGCATTGTATTTTTCCCTTCACTTTGGTTCCATTGTGTCTCTTTTGTCTTTCTCTGTTTTTTGTCTTCTTGTGTTTGCAGGGTCTCCTTCCCAGCATCTCTTCTCTGTATCCTTGTCCCTCCCCTCTCACTTCCCTTCCTCATGCACACTCCACTCTGTGGCCAGCATATCCCCCTCTGTCTCTCTCCTGCTCCCCTCTCCCCCACTGCCTGATATTTCTCCCTTTCTCTATGGATCCAGTGTCTCTCCCTATCTTTAACCCTCTCCCCCCCCCTCCGAACTGGTCAGTCTCCTCTCTCAGATTCTCCAGCAGATCCAGCATCTCTTCGTCATCTCCTCCCCCCCCCCCCCAACAAGTCCATCATCTCTGAAGTCCCTCTTTGTCTTTCCCTTCCCCAGATCCAGCATCTCTCTCTCTCTCTCTCTCTCTCTCCTCCTCCTCCTCCTCCTCCTCCTCATGTAGACAATTCAGGCAGGCAGCCTCTGGATGTTTTCAGGGCCTTCCCTCTGTCGCATCCTCCTGCATGGAAACTAAATGTTGTATCATAGGAGGTAAGATGTGGCTGAAGAAAGGCCCTGGAGATTGCCACAGCTGCCAAATGTCAAGACATGTTTTCAGGATCGAAAAAGGAGAGAGGGACAGAGGTAGTGGGAGAGATGCTGGCATGGGGAAAGAAGAGAGAGGGGAGGGATATTGGCACTTCTGGGCCACAGTGTCGGGGGCAAAAAACAATGACTTTTGTACTGCTGGTTTTGAGGGTCTGCCGACAAACAGCCTGGCCATTAAAATACTAATTGAATTAAAATACTGAATTTTTCAAATGAAAAATATTTCCAGTAAATATAACAGTATTAAATCCTAAACCAGAAATTTTGAAACTTCATCAAATAAAATAATTGTAAATATGATGTGCTCAGAAACTTATATGTGACTAATTCAAAACGTGCTTAGCACATTTCCCGCCACTAGTATCTGTCTTTGCACACTAGGCTTATTGTCCATTAATAGTTCACAATCTGTCTCCAAATCATTCAAACAGTCCAGTTAAAAAAACTTATCTGTATGATATGGCTGTTGTAGGATGTCTTGTGACTAGCCACTGTTCCAGCAATCACAGCAAAAAAAAAATCCTCTCTGTTGATAGATACTGGCTGTAATCATTCAACATAAACAATATATTCAGCAGTGTTGGATATAGCAAAGGAGTTGTGATACCATGAGCATACAAAAGTAGAATCTTAGGACATATGACAAGGGATTGGCTTTGAATGGTAGACAAATCTTTTAAATAAATAAATATACTGAGTTTCCAGTTAGTATCAAACAGGGTGCATGCTGCTTGCAAGTCAGTTGCATCACTAGAGGCCCGGTAGGCTATTACCTGCTTCCTGAAGTGGAGGGAGTTCTGATTTAGGTGTTGCTCTTGAGTAAGTTTTCAGGAGGTGGGTATTTCTTTGAAGAAGGCCAGTCTTGTGCATGATTCCTTTGGTAAAGCATAATTAGGGATGCTCCTTAAGTGGACTTCAGAGACCTCAGAAGTGCTTGGAAGAATTATCTGTTTTTCGAGTAATCTAATGTGTATCCTCTAAGGGCCTGGAGGATCAGATAGTGTATTAAATTTAGCCCTGTAAGGTAGTGGTAGTTAGTAAATGTTTTTCTAAAAGTATATACTGTAATTTGATTTTACCACTTTAAACCTAACAGCCATTTTGTGGCATTCTCAGTTAATTGGAGCTGCTATAAATCTTTCATAGGCAGATCATAATATCATTATACAGCATATTACAGTAACCCAGCCATGTTAATGGTATAGACTACTATGATGAGAACTGTCTTCTCAGTGTACAAAGGAAGATTTATTACAGGGAAAGGGGATGGGATTTAATGTACCACTTTTCTGTGGTTACAATCAAAGTGGTTTACATATGATATACGGTACTTATTTTTTGTACCTGGGCAATGGAGGGTTAATTGGCTTGCCCAGAGTAGCTGCAGCACTGTACCAACCATTAGGCTACTCCTCCACTGCTTAATATAGTTGTCCTAAATGATGAGCCTTGGAGTCCTGCTAAATTCGGCACTATGGGGCTCATTTTCAAAGCACTTAGACTTACAAAGTTCCATAGGTTCCTATGTAACTTTGAAAGTCTAAGTGCTTTGAAAATAAGCCTCATAGTCACTCTTTTAAATGTCACCTGAATTTGGGTAACATAATGCTTAATTCAGCAGCATACCAAGGCTTATGACCTGTTGTTTCAGTGGAAATTGATAGCTCCCACAGGATCTTCTTTTTTACTTGGGGTTAGGCTGAGGCCCTCGCTTACTAATGTGCATGAATGCTCATTAAATAACACAAGCCCCATTATTCTTAGTGGGACCTAATTACTAATGAGAGAAAACAACAAGGCAAAGAATCCGCCAAATCCAGCGTGGAAGATATAAAATCAGGAGGCAGATCATATAAAAAGGTAGTCTTTAATAAAGTAAAATGCTTCCAGTTCAATATACATCAGTGCCCGACGTGACCTTGTTTCACCAACAATACTGGCTGCGTCAGGGGCAGTATGAACAGTGGATGAGATCTTCTTTAATCTGAGTTTGAAGTTTCTTCTTACCAAGTGATATAGCAGCTTGCTCTTCAGAATCTTTTGCTCTGCTACCACGTATCTTATTTATGTGCATCTCCCAACAATAAATTCAAACTTTCAAACTGATCTTAGAGGTCGCCAGTAACGGCGATAGTTTTTACAGGTTGCCAGTGGCAGCCCCAGAGTTGTCCCTCTGCCTTGTCCAGCACATTAGTTAAATGAGTAGAAAAAGTAATGTTTTACTCTATCAACTCATGAATCACCGTGAGACATGCAATTATTACAGCCTCTTTTGGAGCACCCTCATTCATTCCTCCAAAAAGTGATCAATAATTTTAAGGGCTACTGTAAAAATTTTGTATCTGTATGGTATCAACAGCCCAGTGTAATTCCATCTCAGTCCATTGACATTATTCCTACACAGACACTTTTTCATCTCAAGATCTGATAGTGTGCCTACTGTCTTCTTCAAATTCTGATCTACAGGGGAGTCATTCTTAACCTGCCTCTGCCAACTATAATAGTATGATAGTGTTAAACTGTGTTGAACATTGCTGAGAAATCCTGCAACATTAGCACTCAGCTGTATCACCTGTCACAGTTTCTGTGGAGGTTGTCTAGCAGGGAGTGGAGGAGTAGCCTAATCTTTAGTGCAATGGGCTTTGCTCCTGGTGACTTGAGTTCAATTCCCAGTGCAGCTCCTTGCGACCTTGGGCAAGTCACTTAACCCTCCATTACCCCAGGTACAAAAACTTAGATTATGAGCCCACTAGGGACAGAAAAAGTACCTGCATATAGTGTGTACAGCACAGTGTATGTCTAGTAGCACTATAGAAGTTAGTAGTAGTAGAGGCAAAAAATGTCTGTTCTCTAACTGGGTCTGAACCTGGGTTGAAATGGATCTGAACATTTTTTTTTTCTTTTAGCCAAATTCCGAGTTGAGTGCAAATGACCTGTTCTATGACTTTTCCCAGAAGATAGATACTTGGTTGGTAGTTCTGCAGCACTTCTTGATCAAGAGTGCTCCTTTTAGAGCTGTAGCAGCAGCCCTTAAATTTTTATGGCCCTTTCTGTTTGGCCTCTGCTTGTCAGTTTCACTAATTTTGATGGGTGGGGGGTCAATAGAGTGTGATGTCAACCATAGCTCAGGTAATAGTGTTAGAGTGAAATGAGTTGATTCTGAGTTTACTATTGGTGAAGATGGCAAGGAAGAGTTGGGATGCTATAAAAGTTCACATTTAATCACTGTGGAGCAGGGGTTCTCAACCCACTCCTCGTGACACACCTAGTTGGCCAGGTTTTCAGGATATCCACAATGATTATGCGGATTTCAATAGAATGAAGGTAGTGCATTCAAATTTATCTCAAAACATATCCATTGATTGAGAACCCCTACTGTGGAGGGAAGTAGATTTCAAATCATATGGCAGTGCCTAAGGGTAAGGTTTGCCCTGGGGAGATTGTAAGGGAGAGATATTTGGGAATTGAGTAGAGTAGTAATTTGGTATAATAAGTTTATTGGAATACTTTGTCAATAATTTGACACTGACAGCTGGTGCTAATGTTTTTAAAACTCTTATTTAGCTTGTGTGTTTACACTGAAGATATTCTGCTTACTCTCTGTGTTCTAATATTTGTTCTGCTTAGAATACATATGAATTTGTTGTAATGATAGCTGTGTTTTGTGTTACTATTCTGTTTTGTCTAAATGGAGCATAGAATTAGGAAAAAGTTGTTAATATATAGGTTTTATAAAGTCAGATTACAAATAATTATTTCATCTTTTTTCAACTAATACTGTTTATATAATTTCCATAGCAAAAGGTTACTCAGGAGCCAAGATCAAAGAAAGGGCGTCGGAATCAAAATGTGGAACCAAAAAAAGAAGTAAGTACTTTATGTAATCATTTCAGTTCAGTTGCTGTGTATGGTCTTATTCATGGGTAATTTTGCTTCAAAATAAAGTTTGACATTCGTTTGGTTTAGGAAAATTGCTAGTATTATTAGATAATCTTCCTTTGATTTGGTGGGTATTAGGTGGAGTGTGGAGTATTTGATCAGTCTATGGTGGTTTTGGAGGATGGTTATGGTATTGTATTCTGTAAGTGGGATGGATAGTGTTAAGTGGGTCAGTGTGAGGGAGTAGATTGCTAGGAGTATTTTGATTATATTGATTTTGGTGGTGATATGGGACAAATGCTTGGGAATAATGCCCTGGTCAGGTGCTCTATAGTTCTGGACACCGTTTCCTATCTGTTCCTTCCTATGTACCGCTTAGTGCCGTGGTGTAGGTATAGGTGGTATACTCATCGCTTAGATGCTCAGATTCTCAGATGGTGAGAATCTGGTGGTGGTATGCTCACGATTAGATGCTCAGATTCTCAGATGTACTAGGGCACATGGAATCCTCGGCTCTTTGGGGTGTGATTGGTGGTTGAATTTAGGAGAGATTGTTGAATTTAGGAGGGATTTGTTGGGTATTTTAGGTGTGTTGCTCCAGGATATGGCGATTCCTCGTTGATTGGAAGTCGGATTCAGCTGTTGGTGGTCCAGGGTCCTCGCTGCTGGTGTGCGCTGTGTCCGGGTTCCTTTGTCTGACGGTTGGGGCACGTCCAGCGCCCTGAGATGCGGGGGTCCGGCCTTGAGCATCTCCGCTGGTCTGGTCCTACACTACTGGGCCTCAAACAGTCGCCTAGGGCGCATGCCATGTGGCATCTGCATTGGGCTCGGTATTGCTTGCCTTGTTAGTTCGATGCAGCAACGAGTCCGCTTGCAGTTTAGTTGTTTCGTCAGAGGTGAAGTGGATTAGGCCATGATTTGCATTCTGCAAGGACTGACACTTCTGGCAACACTCAGAATCTAACAACACACGTGACTGTTCGGACTTCCTCCATTCTTGGGACTTTTCATGCTGGAATCATCAAGCAACCCATTCAAAAGGTCACACGCTTGACCTACTATCACATAAATCGACTGATAACCTCAATTTCCTATTAACCTACGTTAGTTGGTCAGCAAATCCCATGGTCAGATCACTATAAGTTAATCTGTTCCATTTCATGGCAGGAAACAGGTCCACAGCACGCCCGAACCCAAATGACATACAGCACAAGAGGAAATATAGACCCTCAGGTATTCTGGCAGTTAATCTATGAGACTGATTGGCCTTAACCGGGTGAATTCAGTTCACTTCTTCTCAAACTTGAATGAATGATGCAGAAGAATTTTAGATACCATATCTCCACTTAGAACATGGACAACAAAAAGGCATGCCGTTACGCCATGGTATAATGACGATCTTAGAAAACTCAAAACCATTACCAGACGACTCGAAAGGGCATGGAGAAAGCACAAGGACACTCGAAATCTCAATGCATGGAAGCAATCTCAAAGACAATACAAGTATGCAATTTGGCAATCTAAAAAACTCTTATTATAAATCCAAAATAGGTCCGGATTACACAGACTTGAGAAAACTCTACTTTTCGTTAACAAATTAAATACTACTACACTTACATCTACCAATATAGACATCCCATCGGCAGCAAATCTGGCCCAAGTTTTTCAAAGAAAAAATTATAAGGTTGCAGAATTCATTACCACAGAACAATTCATTCATTAGTGATTTCATCCATGGCCTGGATCCTGGTCCCAAAGAGCACCCAGCTGACCAAACGTTTTCAAACTTAACACCTCTAAAGTTGAATCTGTTACACAGGAGATACGTAGATTTTCAAGTAAATTTTGCCAATTGGATATTTGCCCAAAACTACTTACTCAAATGCGCCCCAAACTGCTTCGCTTCTGATCTGATGCAACATTTGAACTTTCTGCTTAATAATGGAATATTCCCTCTACACCATGGAAACATCTTACCCCAATTCCAAAAGACGCCAAGAAAGAAACAATGATCTTACCAACTATCGACCGATTGCATCTATTCCACTATTTATAAAATTGATGGAGAGCATGGTGAACAAACAACTCGACGAAT
Organism: Microcaecilia unicolor; assembly: GCF_901765095.1. Taxonomy (NCBI): domain Eukaryota; kingdom Metazoa; phylum Chordata; class Amphibia; order Gymnophiona; family Siphonopidae; genus Microcaecilia; species Microcaecilia unicolor. The sequence continues at coordinate 82,455,081 of NC_044031.1, forward strand.
ATCTGAACCAGTTCAATATTTTGCAATGAATCACAGCCGGGATTCCGCCTGCACCGTAGCATTGAAACTGTGCTAGTCACACTCCTGTCTAATTTCAAAAAGGAAATAGCTGTAGGGAAAAGCATTCTACTTTTACAATTCATGTCACGTGCTTTTGACATGGTGAACCATACAATCCTGATACAGCTCCTCGATTACTTTGGAGCCAGTGGAAACGTCCTTGCGTGGTTGAAAGGCTTTTTAGCATCAAGAACCTACCAAGTTAAATCCAACACAACTTTATCGCCTCCATGGTCAGCAGACTGTGGTGTGCCTCAGGGCTCACCTCTTTCCCCAACACTCTTCAACATAATGTTGACTCCTCTAGCCAAGCTCTTTCCAAACTTGGTCTTAACCCGTTAATCTACGCGGATGACATCACAATCTATATCCCTTTCAGAAAGGACATAAGCAAAATAGTCAATGAAATCAGACTGGGGCTGCACACCATATTTGCTTGGGTTAACTCATTTAAATTAAAACTCAACACTGAGAAAACTCATTGTCTGATCCTCTCTCTTTCCATAACAAGTACAAACCATCCACCTTAATCACTCTTGAGCTTGCCTTACCAATCTCTGAGACTCTAAAAATCCTAGGAGTAATTGTAGATAGAAACTTAACGCTGGAGCAACAAACAAACTGTACCACCAAGAAAGCATTCTTTGCTCTTTGGAAAACTGAAACGTATAAAGCCTTATTTCCCTAGAGATGTATTTCGCAATCTAGTTCAAGCACTAGTATTAGCCACCTTGGATTATGCAATCGAATCTGTGCAGGGTGCAAAGACAGTGCTTCAAAACAAATTACAAACTGCCCAGAGTACAGCTGCTAGGCTGATCTATGGAAAGTCGAGATTCGAAAGTTCAAGGCCACTACGTGAGAAATTGCACTGGCTTCCCGTCAAAAGACCGGATAACTTGTAAAGTTTGCACCCTGGTGCATAAAATCCTCTACGGTGAAGCTCCAGCTTATATTGGATAACCTTGTCAACTTACCACCTAGGAATCTCACAGATCATCTCGTTCGTACTTAACTCTCCAATACCCTACATGTCCTGGCCCTCAAGTATAAGCCACTTACGCATCCACCTTTCCCTATGTTGGTGCTCATTTGTGGAATGGATTACCTAAATCTGTTTAACACTACTCTGATCATCTGACCTTCAGGAAACCCTCAAGACCACCTATTTGGAAAAGCATACACAAAGTCCCGCCATTGCATCCAAACTACTGAACTGTACTATCTTAACAACATCCTCAACTCTATTACCCCTTTCCCCTTCTCTGTATAACTCACTGATCTCTCCTACTTCCATGTATTTGATTGTTTGTGCTGGATTGATGTATACCTTTTCAGACTGATGTAAGCCACATTGAGCTGCCCATGGGTGGGAAAAAGTGGAATAAATGCTATAAATAAATAAATGATGACAATAATCAATGAAATCACAATCAAAGCCTCAAGAAATCATTCAGCAATATCAAACAGAACGATCATCATATCCCACCCAATTATCTCCCATCCCATATCCCCTGTGACTGTTGCCAAAAGGAAAGAAGCAATAATGTCCAGCACAAACCAGAGTAACCTAAAAGAGTAGAATATTACATATTTAGCGTATTCAAGACAGTCGAGCATACCTCCCAGGTCAGAACGCCTGCGTATGGAGTCCACTGTCAAAGAAAATGCTTTTTCATTCAGATTCCCTGGGAGTCAATCGAAAGGCGCTCCAAGTTCAAAAGCTCATACATCTGTTTATGCCATTGGGTGAACGTTAGCGGAGAAGAGTGAATCCACTGCAAAGAAGACAGTGCTTAACCAGTTAGGCAAGTTTTCCATTAAAAACCCAGATATTCGAGTGCCATCCACAATATCAGTGACTTCATCCAATGAACAATGTCTTGGAGTCACCTCCCAGTGCTTCTGATATAAACCAGCCAGAAAAGACCAAACTGCACTCCAAAGTGAAAAATAGCAGGACAAGTCCAGATGTCCTGTTAAAATTAAATCAATTCAAACTTATATTTGGTTTAGAAAGGCATTAAAAACCTATCTATTAAAGAAGTTTGTATACGTTTGACTAGTTTAGTATATATTATTTAAATGTAACAAGAAGGATATTTTATTTTGATATTTGTATTTAGGTTTGTTATTCACCAGATATTGCTGGTTTTCTTCTATTGTAATCTGCATAAAACCTACTGGGTAATTGTGGAACATAAGAATGCATGTAATTAAAGTAAAGGTAACTTTACCTAATTTTGAAAAGGAGAATAAGCACATATTTTCCCTTAGAAAATTGCTGTTAGGAACCCATAGACTTTGCATCTGCTTTTTTTTTTTTTTTTTTTACTTCTAATAGCGCTATAGAAATAAGTAGTAGCACTTCTATGGGTAGATTTCTACTGAAAAAC